>NW_006263380.1:383938-413183 GCF_000469605.1 Apis dorsata
AATTTAACAATATTTAACGTTTATAATGTAATAATATGAATCTAATTTTAACTATGTGTTCTTAAAAAAGAAAATTACTGTTTTAAAACTCCTTACCTCATTTCTGACCACTAACAATAAGATGAACTTGTACTTCCATGTCATTCCAATAGCATGTCTCTTTTGTTTTCAAATAATATTAATTTTTCTCTGGAACGATTTGTCTTACTGGCCATAGTAGAAATGGCGCAAATAATACAAATTTCGAGGGACATTTGAAATCAGAACAGATGGCGATAGGGAGTCCGCGGTTCTAAGTTCGTAGTGAAAAATGGCCGGCGCCAACGATTGTTTCAGCATCGGGAGTACCGTGGCCTGTAAAACCTGTTACAAGGAGGAGATCGAAGGCGAGGTGCTAGCATTCGATCCACAAACTAAAATGTTAATCCTAAGTATCCTTTTCTTGTAAATTCCCTGAAAGCAACGTTCTTCTTGAAAACTACATGTATGTAGCGCTCATACGACGTTCGTTTAACATTGCTGCAGTGTAAATAACTTTAGAGCTATCTATGATAGGTTTCATGAATTTTAGCAAATGATCGCTAAGCTATGTTTCGCGATTTCACACGGGAAACGTGCAATACCGCTTGTCAATTATTTGATCATCATCTAACCAGCTACACGAAGTCAGGTTAGTTTCGTCATTCAATCAACCATGCTGGATTTTCCGTTCCTTTTTATTGCTCTGCTTATCCGTTCTTAAATGTATTTTCACGCTTCACATAAAAACTTTCACTTTCATTTCTCTCAAGAATCATAAGCAGAAATATTTTCAATCTAACAGAAAAATTAGAAATTCTTCCTTATAACCTGAGAATTTATTTTATAGCTAAATATCCTCTGAAACAGAAATATTTTGAATAAAACTGTATTTAACTTTCATGTTTTATGATAACAACAATTCCTTAACTGATGTTGATCAGAATGTCCGTCATCCAGCGGAGCTCCAGCATTAAACGATGTACACATAGTAAATTTATCCTTGGTATCAGAGGTCCAAGTAAAACGAGAAGTTAGCCCTACCACTAGTGAACCACCACAAAGCCTTAATTTGCAAAAATTGAATAAAAGAGTACGTAATCAAATTGAAGAGAAAAAAAAACTGGTAATGGCTCTGCAGGCCGGAGTATCTCCAGAAGGACAAAAACTCTTCAGTACTATATCAAAGACTATCCCAGAAATTACGTGGAATGGAGCAAATATTGTTGTATTTGACAATGTCACGATTAGACCACCATATAAAGTTGATAATGTTCATGGAAATACAGAATCTGGAGCATATAAGCATGTGAAGAAAGTAGTAAGTATTTTAAAAGATTAAGAAAATAACAATATACATGTAATGTATCTATATTTTATTATTATCATAGGTTGAAAAACATATTAAAGATACAGAAGCATCACAACAGGCACAGCAACAACGGGAACAGCAACAACAACAAAAACAAAAAGGAGGTGCGATGCAATAAAATTTCAAAAAGGCACTATACCACAAATAAAGCTACCATGCTTTCACAGAAGTTCCAGTCTTTGAGGAAAAGTAGGAAATGACGATAACAAGATACTAAGAAACAAAAAAAGCCACTGCAAAAGTACTACATAAGCCTATCAAGAAAATCAGCATCACAGATTAAGTTCAAATTTATTTGAATGAAAATGCACTTCACGGGAATCAAGTGCAAATCAATTATTGGAATTTTAAACGAGTACCAAAAAATATTGATAATATCGTATGAGCAGCATTTTGTAAATCAATAAAACACACCGTACTCGATTTTTAACAAAGAGCATGATCTTCGATGAAAGATGCTGTTTATTTTATCTAATAAGCTGCCATACAATTTTAGGTTCTACTGGAACTATTGTTCATGTGCTCTGATGCAGGTGTGTTTTAGTTTAGTTTAACATTGTTACAAAATACGTTTAATAGTTGTTTACAGATTATTGATGTATGTACATGATGATAGCATGATTCAATTGCCATATGAGTATCAACTTTTTTAAAATATAAATCGGTCATCGTGGTATAATTTAAGCCCGTATGAAACGGTTCAATATATTTTTAATTACTATCGCAAGTGGAAAAACAAATGATCAACGAAAATTTTCATACGCGATCCATTCGACTTCGATGATACTGTTTGAAATCTTACGTTCACTCGCTAATTGTAAAATCAATTTTTATTAAATCACTCATTATATTATATTATATCGATCTTTTGAAATTTGTAAACAAAAAAAAAAAAAAAAGAAGAGAAAAAATGTAAACATTGCACTTCATCACGCCTGCGTCGGCACGAGACGTCTTCAGTCACGATACGACATTGTAAAATGAAGGACATTCCCTTGCATAGAGCAAGTTATAAAATTGTTATTTAAAGAAACATCAACCTTGGTTTATGCAAGGGCAACCTAATTCTAATAATAAACCAGGAATAATTTCATTTACAATGATGGAATACAGAACTCGTCTCGTGCCCTTTACCTTCTGAACGCGGAGAAGATATAAGACAGAAGAAAAAAAAGAAAGATTATAAAAATTAATTACATGAAAAGACACAAATAAATGTAATATAAATTCTATTATCAATGTTTTATATTTATTATTCCTTGATCGATACTTCTACTGAAAAAATATACACTATTATATCCTATGCTAATTATGCATATATATTTCCTATACTAATAAAAAAAATTTCCTATAAAAATAATGCAATTTTTATTCTATATTTTCGTCTAGTTCTTGAATTGTTTCTACAATGTTTGTATTTCGTATAATTGTATTCAAGTCATGTGTTACACGTGCAATTCGAGCAGCAGCTTTAAACTTAATAGTCATTCGTTGCTTTTCGGTTTTTTTTTTCCACTGAAAAAGAAATTAAATAACACATTAGTATTTTATAAAAATATGAAGTATATTTTTTTATTTTACAAACAAAATATATATACACGATAAAATTTTTCGTTCCCCCAAAAAATGAAACTGCAAGATAGATTTTACAAGATAGATATAATTTGAAAAAATAATTTTTTTATCTAATCTATGATTAATTATCATATTCATGAAATATTTGTAATATATATAAATATATATGAATTTTCATTTAAAACTGTAATAAATTTTAATTAATAAATAAATATCTATCTTCTTATTAAGTTTTTAACACAATATTTACGATTAGTACTTTTTTTAAATATAGTTGGTATGAAAAAAGTAACTAGATTTGAAACTTTCTCTTCTCTTAAAGGAAAAGCGAGAAAGAGAAAGAAACAAAGAGAAAATCGTGCTTGAGTGTTTTGGGTGAACGTTTTGAGTTTATTGCACTATACGCTTGTACTATATGTAATTTTATATTTTTCATAATCAAATGAAATAAGGTAATTCCGATCACTTTTATCGAAAATTAAACGCATTTTTAATTCCATAAAACGTTATATAGAACTATATACAGAAATTACGACTAAATTCGATTTTGAGCGGGACATTACATTAAACGAAATTTTTACAAAATCGATTGTAAATAAATGTATCAGAGATTAAATTTTATCAAACTTATTTGTTCAATTCAATGAATTTATGAAACATAATAATAATTTTTTTAATAACCTTAATGGTCAATGCGGCAAGTGTTTACCCTAACCTATTTCTAAAGTTGATAAATCAGTGACGAAATAAAAAAACTTTATATTGAACAATTTGGATCGGAATATTAAAAGAAAAGGAATCAAGATAAAAGTCATAAAATCAATGGGAGACAAAAATTATTCTCCTTTATGTACAGTTTCTACAATCTCTTTGAAAACACGTTTTGTTTGTTTACTATGTGTGTGATGATATTCTCAATTGTTTACTTACATCTTCATCACGAGATGGTAAGTTTGCAACATATTCTTTCATATTTTCTTTTTTAGGATCTGCTATGACTAAAACAGAAACACAACCATCCACTGTTCCAAGAACTATACTTTTACCATCATATGTGCTATCGATAGCACTCAATTCTGTTTGAACTCTGTAATTTGCTATCATTTCACAATCTGATGATCTATAAATTAGATATATATCATAGATATATATATTTTTTTAAAATGTAGTTTTTTATATATTTACCTAAATACACGTATAGTTTTTCTTCCACTGTGATAATAAAGAACATATTCATCCGTGCGGTTAAACATGGATATTACAGTAAATACACCTTCTGCGACCTTAGGAATATAAGTCTTGATAGTGGTACCTTTTTTCAATTCCAAAAGCTCTAAGCCACCTCTATAATATCAAAATCATGAAAATAATATTTCTTTCTTTTTCAATTGCACAATATATAACTACCTGCTGGGTGCATATAAAGTATATTTCCCATCTTTGCTAATATTCCCGCTCCATTTAAGAATTGTACGGATAATTTTCTTTTTATTTATATCCAAAATAATACCTTTATCAGATCCAATAATTCCTATCCAATATGATTTATTTGGCATAGGAGTGATACATAAAATATCCTATTAAAATAATTATTTATTCTATAAAAAGCAAATTATATATTGTTTAAATTAATATTCTTACTTTAAATCCCGGTAATCTTATTGGTATTTTATTTATCAATGCTCCTGTATTCGCATTGTAAATAATAACACAATCTCTGTTACCCTTATCAGCAGCAGGAGCAATCAAAAAAGAATTGTCAGAAGTCATCACAACATTTCGAAATGATGTACTTGTATGACTTCTGACCAAGTATTCCAACGTAAATATTGTTTTTCCATCTATTAATTACAATTACCATATATTAATTGTTAATCAATTAAAAATCTTGAAAATTCTCTATTCTTCAATCATCAATCATCAATTAACAATATACCGGGAATAGTTCTCATAAAAAGAGTCGCAGTGGTTTTCATACTTTCAACTCCAGAGGGATTTTTCGGTCTTGAAACGGTTATAAATTTAGATGAATTTTCAAATAACGTTAATTGTCTCACGTGTTGTTGTTCCTCTTTGAACAATACTTGTTCCGTAATTCTATTCCATATTAATACATTACCCGATTCTGTGGAAACAATATACCTGAAAGGAGAAACATATCGTAAACGAATTGTAAACACATGAATATATATATATATATATATGTATATATTATTGTGATAATCCAATTACTAACTTTCCATCGTGAGTTATACAAGCGTGAGTAACAATCGCCCCTAAAGGACTATCCGCCAGTTTCGAGATCAATCTTCCCGTTTGCAAATCCCAAATTCCTACACAATCTCTCGTCACTATGGCTGCTATATTACATTCTTCAGCCAAGCTTTGAATTGACGAAAAAGAAATTTCGATAAAAAATAAAGTCGACTTATATCAGGTAAGCGATAAAATTCAATATACCTTATCATATCGATTTGTAACTCGTGTCTGTCTATTACGTGAACCTGCTCAAAGATATTGTTTATATTCCAAACTTTTACGCTTCTGTCGATACTCGATGTTACCACGCTGTTCCAATTTCCAACAGTCAATGCTTCTAACTGAATAATTCTCGCGAAATGGGCATCCAATATTTTCACCAACTCGCTTGTCTCGAGATTCCAAACATATAAATTTTTCCTACGGAAAAAGGATGCAATTTTCGTTCCATCTTTTTCTTTGTTTTTTTTTTTCTGTTAATGCTATTATTTAATTTATCATAAATCACACCTTACGCCAGCAACGGCATAATTCTTGGTGCCACTGATCATTATCGAATTGGAATACATCATTTTCGTGCTAATGTTTCGAACTCCATTCGGCAACATTAAGACGTGTGCATCGCTTTTATCTTCTAAAAACCACACGATAAAACCATTGGCAGATGTGGCTAAAAGCATCTCCTCTTCCCTGTCCAATTTCAATTGCAACAAGTATTCGACATTATCGTTGAAAGCTCTTGGCATATCGAAAACTTTCTCCCATTGGGACGATGTTTCGTCGCTTGTGTATTTCGTGACTCGATAATCGTCCTTACTCGTACAAGCGTATAAAACTTGTTTATTATTGGTCATAACCATCACGCTGTTATAAAATAAAACCTGTTATAGAAGGCTATCAAATTAATAATTTAATCGATGATTCACCTATGAAAATACAATGGATCCAATGATCTCTTCTTCCTATAAGTATGCAAAAGCATATTGGTATCTTCTATATTTCCAGACCAAAACACTATTCTATATTCATCCAAATTAGTGTGTTCCACAGCTACTCAAAAAGACATACATAATTCTTCCATAATTTTTTCAATTTTTCCACGATTATACTAACACGATTCTATCTTACTCACACAAAATTGGCCACTTGTTGGAATCCTCTGGATTCGTGTGCATATCCAACAAGTTTCCTCTCAAATCGAACCTGTACCAGCCTAATTTACCGTAGACGAAAAAGAATTGATTCATCAGGTGTATTCCGCACACTGGATCTTTATTTGGAAATGGATTATCGATAATTACAAACTCGCTCGTCAGTGTATTCAATACGACGCTCTGTTTAAAAAAAAAATCGCGAATTTCAAAGCAAAAATTTGTAAAAAAAAAAATAAAATAAAATAAAATAAAAGGTTATAATAAATAATCGACATTGAGCTAATTACTTGATTATTAGTCGTAAACGCAGCAGCGTATCTATTGTCAGGGCTCAAAACTAAATGTTGCATAATTCCTTCAATACCGGGATTTACATCTCTGGTCATGTCGCTGGTGCTCAGATCCCAGGTGATGAATCGGTTTGATATGGAAACGACGTATCGATAATCCGACGTTAGACAAAATCCAAATACAGCGAATTGATGGCCCTCCAAAGAATACTGGAAAAGTTTAAAGGATCGTAAAGGAATTTTATTTTTCGTTTTATCGGGCAATTTCGTCCAATTACTTTCAACGGCCCTCCAGGAGTGTGTAGACAGTGATAAACCGGAAGAAGGGCGCAATTCTTTGCACCGTCGTTATCGCACGCTCGTAGCAGCATTTTCACGTTCACGTTCCCACCTATTTCTGGCAATAATCGACCTATTAGTTGTGGTGCCAGCATATCTGGATGTGATCCTAAAATTGCACCCCCTAATCTAAGCGCATCAGCAACTAACATCAACTCTCTAGGACGGAAATGAATATTTGTTAGTAAGAACATCAACTTTGCTCTTTCTTCGTTTCCAATAATCATATTCTCCAATTGATTACCTAACGATGTTTTGATTATCGATGAAATTATAGGCGTCCTCGAAATCCGAAAGTACAGCTTGTAACGGACAAGAACTCAGTTTTGCATGAAGCCATTCGTAATTGAACAAAACATTTTCGAACAAATCGTCGAAACGTCGCGATCTGACCAAGTGAAAGGGTAATTCGCCGAACTATAATTAAAATTCGAATTAATTTTGTTTTCTCAAAAAAAAAAAACAAAATATTTTCATTTATCGTATACCTTTCTTAAATTGTATCTACTAATTGTTCCTTCCTTCGAATAAAATGCTAAAGGTTGTTCAGGTACTTTTCTGTCTGCCACTCCTTCCTTATCCGTCAAATTGAATCTATATTACAAATATAATTTAAAAGAATCATCGAATCATCGTAATCTTCGAGAATCTTCTTCTTTTCAAAAAAAAAAAAAAAAAATTTTCTTTTATCGTATACCTTTCTTAAAGTGTATCTACTCAGTGTTCCTTCCTTCGAATAACATGCTAAGGGTGGTTCCGGTGCGTTTCTGTCGGCCACTCCTTCCTTATCCGCCAAATTGAATCTATATTACAAATATAATTTAAAAGAATCATCGAATCATCGTAATCTTCGAGAATCTTCTTCTTTTCAAAAAAAAAAAAAAAAAATCAATAGTTCACCTGTGTCTCTGAATTTCGGTATATTTAAACGGTTTCGGTCGACCGCCCCCCCAAATGCCGAGATAATAATCGGCGATCATAGAGTGGAAATACATGGCCATGTTCATATTTTTGAAGTATCTTTCCTTGGCCGTGTCCCTAAATTGTCTATGATACCAATTGAGAACACTGACACCGTCGGCTTCCCTTTCGCTCAAATAATTAGGCAAATCGTTACGTATCCTGGTCCAGAGCAGGGGCGGTATCCTTCTAACAGGGGGTAAATGGTATTGATACACGTCGTCCAACACTTTATCGTCCAACGAAATCAGATCTTCGAGCTCTGACTCGGACAAACCCGACTTGGCGGCAGTGATGTAAGCCAATGCGTGGAACACGAGAATTTTTCCATGCTGCTTCTCTATTCTTTCGAAGAGCATCATGATACTGTCCATCACGGTGCACGTTAAGTGCGTATCCGCCGGTTTGGTATAGCTTCTCCATCTGCAAATTTCTGCAAACACCAATTTCACGAAGATCGGTAAGGAGCATTTGGTTATGGCGTTCGCTACGAGACGCCATTGATAATTGTTTAGATCTCTGTGAGCCGTCTTCATCCACATCCTACGAAAAGATTTAAGTCTAAGTTTACAAGTTTAATTGCAGGAATATTTCCATCAATATTTTTCCCAGCATCAATATTTTTACCTTATCACCTCCATGGCAAGATCTTCGCCAAGAGCGACGACCTCGATGAAATTTTCCTCTACGTCTATCATTCTTCGTAATAATTGATAATCTCGGGAGATGACGGGGTTCGATTCCTCGGCAACACAAGAAAGGATCATCTAGAAAAGTTCTTGATTATTAATCGTTTTTGATGGAATTTCAATTGATTTTTTTTTTTTTTTTTTGATCGATATCGCACCTTGCAATTCAAAGGAAGTCTAGTAGGTAACCAAGATAATTTGTTCCCTTGAACTCCGGTTAATTGATCGACACTGTCAAGGAATAATAAAATCGGTTGCTCGGTTGTAGCTAGGGTCAATAGATGCTTAAAGTAAGCGGTTAACGGTACCAAGTCGTCAGGAATTTCATCGAAGGGTAACATGAAATTGTAAGAGATCTATAAAAGAAGATCTTTATTATTTCGTCGATTATTTATTAATTATCACAATCGTAGGACAATCGTTCGATTACTCGCTTGTTGACAAATAGAAATTAACGTTGGTGTCAATGCACTGCTATCCGGTGTCGTGCCAAGAAATCGAATTATGTTGATTGGCTTTTTCCCAATAAGCCACGTGCTACTCGTCAATCCTGCACTCTTTGCTAATAAAGATGTTTTTCCGCATCCACCTTCTCCGTAGAGCACCAAAGGTTTATCACTGTCCCCCAACATGTGATCTTTAATTTTCTCCAAAGTGTCTTCTCGGCCATAAAAAACCTGGCAATGTTTTAATTTCATGACATATAACTTCTAACTTTCGAGAATTTTTTCGAGGTAAAAACTTTACCTTCACCGAATTGTTACACGCGTGCAAATGTTGCAAAATTTCTGTTATGATTTGTCCTTGCGCGGAGCTATCCTCTTTTCTCATAGCACGATCCACCAATTTTATTATATTTCTGTAGAAATGCGTTATGAAATGCTGAAGATACTCGCTGTGGGTTTCTGGATCGAGACCTTCTCGTCCAATCCATTCTACCGTGTATCTTTAAAAAAAAGAAAAAAAGAAGGAAAGAAAAAACAGAATAAAATAAAAGTTTGAAAGTGAAATTTCTCTTTTCGAGAAAGGAAAGATACCTTTGCAAATTTATGGTCTCGATCTTTTGTGGAAGTCTTTCGTCCCTTAAATTTGCCAACAATTTGGAAGCCTCGTTGTCCAAACCTCTGTTAACGATATCCAAGAACAAACTGGCTTTCCTCAAGTTTTGAAGATTAATGTTGTTTATATATCGTATGTACGCCAGGCAATGATTTTTCGTATTTTTCACGTTCAAGATACCATTGATCACTTCCCTCTCGGTCACTATTTCGAAAATTAAAAATTAATAATTATTGTGATCCTTTCTCTCTTCTTTATCTTTCTTTTCTACCTGACATAAAATAATTGTGCATGGTGTCTTTGTCAAATTTTCCAGAGTTGTACAAAGATTGCGCCCCTTTTCGAAATAGCTTTTGCATTTTTACCATAGTGTCCCACCAAATGGCCTGATCCTCTTGCTGCAGCTTTGGTATTCTCTGGAATTAACGGAAACGGTTTATGTATTCCGATGCTGTGAAATTTGTTAGCAATACAAGTGGGAACACTCGTTTACTTTATTGTTGAAATTTTTCAAGATCGAGGATATTGGTTGTAGTATACTCGTTGGAGGAACCGCGTTGCTGTCCTTTTTGTACCATTTATCCAGAAGACTGACGTCCATTCCTTGACCTTCCAGTTCCGTCCTTAACATTTCTAATTCTGAACTGAGAACATACGTTGGAATAGGACGATAACCATATTTCTGTCCAAGGAATACCTTTAAATGAATTTTAAAAGAATGTCTCGTATCCACACGTTTTAAAAAATTTAATATTTTCCAAATCGATTTATATTATTTTGAATTATTTTTACCACGAAGTTTGGACCCATTGAGAGCCTCTGACAATTTTCTATCTCCCTCATGCAGAGTTCCGTGGTCATGTGATCGTCAGTGGCTTCGTCTCGTACACCCCATCTCATATCAACCACCTGGAATTGTATTTCTTATATAATGGAATCAATGCGTTCTTTCCTCGATTACATTTTCCTCGATTTAAATTTAAATCTTATCAAACGAGAAAAACTTGCATTCGCACAAGTTGGAAAAGTTTAGCGGGGATGAATTCGTGCCTGGTACGTTAAAAATCAATTCTTTATTCAAGGTCGACAATATCCACGATTATATAACATAGATTTTGACACTCTTCATCTATACACTATATGTTATTTTAATAAATAATATCGAATATAAAAAAAAATCTTAAAATTTTTTACAATTATCATCTCCATCTATGCGAATCTCATAATTAATTATTCAACGATTACCTGAAACTCCAATCCGTGCTTTTCTCTGCAATAATCCTTTAGCTTTGGATAACACTGTGCCATCAACGTGTTCCTTTCCATCGTCGTATCTGAATTAAAATATTGATTACGTAAGGAAAAAATGATATATAATTATTTATTTAATAATATTTCAACGTACCAGTGAAAGTGGAGCTCGTAAATATTCTGACGATTTTCGAGCTAACAGCCGGCAAGGATTTTAAAGATCCTGCGAAGATCGAGTCAATAGTAGTTTCGTCCATTTTTTATTCCTCTTCGAATTTCTTTTAATATTTATCCTCTATATCCTCCCGATTCTATATCAAGTTGCCAGCAACATTGCAAGGATACTGAGACCGTATCCGTGATTTGACGAACATTTATAGGCTGTGAACATATATTTCTTCACCCCTGACATCTCTATATTTCGCATACTTTGTCCTCGAATCACGTGCCGCGATCAACACTCTGCAATCTTCTTTTTACAAATTTGAGTTGATACTGTTTCGCAAGTGTATTTAAAAAAATGTGTAATTAAAACAAAGTGACTGATTCGGGATCTTTAATTAAAGTGGACGAAATAAGGGAACGATATAAGTCGTTGCCAAGGGTTGTTTGTACCACATAAGATACATTCCTCATTGATTTCGCGGCGGTGGAAAGATTCCGAATCGATCCGTTTTTTTTTTTTTTCTTTTTCTTTTTTTATAATTTAAAATATTCTTCGTGAAGCTTATCGATCTGTTTCAATTCGTTTTGCGATTTCGAAGAAGAAGGAAATATTGAAATTTGGATATATTTCGCAGGTTTTCTAATGGACCAGACTTAGTACAAATCGAACTTTCAATTAAACGATCAAAATGGCGCCGCCAGATCCAGTGACGCAAATGAATACGTACAAATCGTACGTAACGATGCTGGCCGATCCAGTTTCGAAGGATGAATTGAAACTGAAGGCTGCTCAAGAATTGTCGGAAAATTTTGAGGTACTTCGACTCGACGATTTTAAATTATATTTATATATATATATATATGATAGATCACCGTTTGATATATATTAATATCGATTCTATTGTTTCGTTAAATCATTACAGGTCATTATGTGTTCCTCACAATATCCAGCGTTTCTTGATCACATGATGAAAATTTTCTTAAAGATACTACAAGATGGCGAACCACATTTTATATCGGAATACAACATCCAACAAGTTAGAAAGTTGATTTTGGAAATGATACACAGATTACCCAGCAACGATTATCTACGCCCGTACGTGAAACAGATCCTAAGTCTGATGTCTAAATTATTAGAGACCGATAACGAGGAAAACGTGCTCGTCTGTCTAAGGATCATAATCGAACTGCACAAACAGTACAAGCCGACTTTTAATCCGGAAGTGAGTAACGTTTAAAAAAAAATATTTCGAATATATATATATATATTTATCGAAGAAAATTTATTGATAAATCTTTTATCCTTGTATCCTTGTACAGATACAATATTTTTTGCAATTCGTTAAATCGGTGTACAGCGAGTTACCAAATAATCTGCCAAAAATATTCGAACCTCGATCACCTCTGAGAGTGAGAGATTTGTCGGAAATAAATATAGAGGCACTTTTAAAAGAAACTTTCACAATCACGGCTATACAAAGTGAGAAAAGAGCAGCGGATGGTACTCTTATTACCGTAAGTATCCAACTCGATGTCCGTTAAACGTCATTTCTATCTTTCTTCGTGGTAAACTGGAATAACGATCGGGATTTAAAATAAATATGAAAAAAAAAAAAAAATTGTTCCAGTACAATTTGATCCCCAAGGCGGTGCTATCACTCAAGGTGCTTCAAGAATTACCAATCATAGTTGTGCTTATGAATCAATTGTACAAACCGAACGTGACTCAGGATGTCTCCGATTTCATCCCCCTCGTGATAACCACTATAACTCTGCAACCAAGTCCTCAACATCGAGCATCCCCTGGATTCAATAAAGAAGTTTTCGTTGATTTCATGGGAGCCCAGATCAAAACATTGTCGTTCCTTGCGTACATCATCAGAAATTATCAAGACGTGGTGTCTCAACATAGTTCCATATTGGTAAAAGGTATCTTAGGTTTGTACACGTTATGTCCTATGGAGGTGGCTCATCTACGAAAGGAACTGGTGATCGCTTCAAGGCATATATTGGCTACGGATCTTCGAAATAAGTTTATACCCCATATGGAATGTTTATTCGACGAAGATATATTTATCGGACGAGGTTGGACCACCCACGAATCCCTGAGACCTCTGGCATTTTCCACCCTCGCGGACTTGGTTCACCACGTTAGGCTATATTTGCCGTTGAGCGACGTGTCCAAGGCGGCGCACCTCTACAGCAAAAATCTGTTGGATCAAAGTCTTCCTACAACCGTGCAGATGGTCTCGTGTAAATTGTTGATGAATCTCGTTGACACGGTGAGGCAAAGATCCGACGCCGAGAATAGCACTCAGGGCAGAGAGCTGTTGATGCGAATACTTTTGGTATTTGTTCTAAAATTTAAGACGATAGCAAAGATCTATATACCGATCTTGCGGAACAAAGCTAAACAAATGACGCCTCCTGGCATGGACACGAAGACGGAAGACGTTAAACCGCTTGTACCTGACTTGAACGAGGAGAAGGAGACCGGAAAATCGAAATTCGGTTTTCCTTCTTCTCAAGCTATGAGCTACAACGTTGTCGATTATAGGAATTTGGTGAAAAATTTGGTGCACGGCGCGAAAGCGATCACGGCTAATTATATAAATAGCAAAACCGGGGAAGTGACGCAGTCTAATCAGTTTCAAACGAAAGAGACTTTGGTCTACATTAAATTGGTGAAATGGGCGTTGCCTGCGTTGGATATTTACACGATAGGTCCTCCCACGATCGGGGCCGTCGCTCAACAGGGTAGGCCGGCCCAGTCTCAAACGATACGCACGAGGGAAGAGAAGGAAGTGTTGGAACTTTTCGGGAACGTTTTCACTCAGATGAACCCGCAAACATTCCAGGAAATATTCTCGACCTCGATCGACTACATGGTCGAGAGGATCTTCAAGAATTGCGCGTTGCAAATAATCGGAAGTGCCTTTCTGTCTAGTCCCACGATATCGTCCACTTTTGCAACGATATTAGTCGAATATTTATTAGAGAGAATGGGTGATATGGGATCCAACGTGGAAAGAAGCAATTTGTACTTAAGACTCTTTAAATTAGTTTTCGGCAGCGTGTCGCTTTTCCCGGCTGAAAACGAGCACATGCTCAGGCCTCATTTAAACCAAATCGTGAATCGAGCCATAGAGTTGGCCATGTCGGCCAAGGAACCGTACAATTATTTCCTCCTGTTAAGGGCTCTGTTCAGATCCATCGGTGGCGGTTCTCACGATCTCCTTTATCAAGAATTTTTACCTCTTCTCCCGAACATGTTGGAAGGTTTGAACAGATTGCAGTCCGGTTTACACAGACAGCACATGAAAGACCTGTTCGTGGAATTGTGTCTAACGGTACCTGTGAGACTTAGCTCCCTTCTACCTTATTTACCCATGCTGATGGACCCTTTGGTCTCGGCACTGAACGGAAGTTACTGCTTGGTGAGTCAAGGATTACGAACCCTCGAATTATGCGTGGACAATCTTCAGCCCGACTTCTTGTACGAGCACATACAACCTGTTCGAGCCGATTTGATGCAAGCATTATGGAGAACGTTACATAATCCTACTGACCAAGCACACGTGGCTTTTCGAGTTCTGGGTAAATTTGGTGGCGGAAATCGAAAGATGATGATCGAACCGCAAAAATTGGAATACAACGATCGCGAGACCAATTCTCCAGCTATCGTCGTCTATTTCCAGGAACCTACGAAACCTATAGATTTCCCTGTGGAAAAGGTGATCGAGACTGCGTTCAACGCCCTAAAATCCAACAACACGGATTCGTTTTATCGCAGGCAATGTTGGGAAGTGATTAGCTGTTATTTAGCCGCGTCGCTGCGATTGGACGACAGCAACGCCATATTGCATAAATTGTTCCTGCATCCCAGCTTCAAAGAGAGTAAAATTTTGCATCAACGAGGGCCCCACTACCAATGCCCGGACACCGTGGCGAGGAACGTTCAGCAAACGGCTCTCACCGGATTGTTCGTCGCTGCGGAGATCAAGGAGTTGAGGCATTCGGTATTGGGCACGGTGGTGTCGATCGTGAGACATTACACCATGGTGGCTATCGCGCAACAAGCCGGCCCCTTCTGCCTTACCGGAAGACAGATACGCATGCAAGGCCAGGATCCTCTCGTGTTGATCGATGCGCTGGCAGTCATCATGGGCCACGAGGAGAAGGAATTGTACAAGTCCGGGCATTTGGCCCTTGTTCTGATCCTAGAAACCGCGACCAACATTCTTGGATCGAAGGAACGCGCCTGCCAATTACCTCTGATGGAATATTTGGCGGAGAAGATGTGCTCCCTTTGCTACGAGCGCGCCTGGTACGCAAAATTGGGAGGGTGCATCGCCATCAAGTTTCTTTTCGAAAGAATGGCCACCAAGTGGGTGCTGAATCATCTGTTCGTGTTCCTAAAAGCTCTGATGTTCGTAATGATGGATCTGACGGAAGAGGTGTCGAACGGCGCCATAGATATGGCCAAGGCGAACTTGGAAAAGATGTTGAGAGTTTGCGTGAACCCGGGGATCCAGGATGGGAACTCAGAGCTTATCGAGGCGCAGAACAAAAGTTTGTACGAGGTTACCCACGAGCTGGTGAGGCAAGTAACTTCGCCGCACACGTTGGTCAGGGAGCAGGCCATGTCTTCGTTAAGATTGCTGGCCGAGATACAAAATAAAACGGTCACCGAGGTAATGGAGCCGCACAAAGAGGTATTGGCCGACATGATCCCGCCTAAGAAACATTTGCTGAGACATCAACCGGCCAACGCTCAGATCGGTTTGATAGACGGGAACACATTTTGCACGACGCTGAATCCTCGTCTGTTCACGATCGATTTAACGGAGCACGATGTGTTCTTTCAAGAGCTGTTGGCACTGAGCGAGGCAGAAGACGCCAATCTGAATAAACTGCCTTGCTACAAATCCGTCTCGAACCTGATCCCTCTCAGGAAATCAGCTTTGAGAGCTTTGGCTGCCTGCCACTATATCGTCACATGTCGCGAAAGAATATTCGGCGTTTTGTACAAAGCTTTGGAGAAACCGAACGCCGAGCTGCAAGAAGCGGCGTTCGAATGCATGCAGAAATTCATAGCTGGTTTCCAAATCGACATGCAGTCCGTCCACGCCATTATGAGGCCTATGCTGTTGACACTGGGCGACCATAGGAATCTTAGCCTCAATTGCGTCAAGAGGCTCTCGTATTTGACCCAATTATTTCCAAGTACGTTCAGTACCGCGCTCTGCGAACAGCTTTTGCAACATTTGAAAAAATTGTTGGAGAATTTGATTCAGGCGCACAAAGGTATATCGAAGTCCGGCGAGAACGAGCAGAAGATAGCCACGATCATAGGGATATTTCACGAGATTCCCGCCGCGACCCCTATATTCATCGATATTCTGTGCAGGCTCGTTTTGCAAACGGAGAAATCGTTGATGGTCGAGGTGTCGAGCCCGTTTCGAATCCCCCTGATGAAATTCTTGCTTCGATATCCCACCGAGACCCTCAATTTATTTTTACTCGACAACAACATCAAGGATCAACAGTGGAGTAGATACTTGGAGTTTCTCGTTAAACAGAAAGACGGTAAACCGTTCCGCGACGTGTTGCACGCCAGCACGACGAGATTAATAACCATGCTCCTCGCCCATTCCCAGACCAATTCGAACTTGAGCCACGGGGAGAAGAGCGAGTTGCAGCATCAAGCCATCAAAATTATCGCTATCCTGATTAAATTCGACGAGCAATGGTTATCGACGCAGAGCCAATTGGTAGGCGCGTTGAAACAAATTTGGTGCAACGACGAGTACCACGCTCTGCAGAAGAAAGTGGAGAGCGTGGAATATTGTCATTGGAAGGAGCCGAAGCTCATAGTGAAGATCTTGTTGCACTATTTCCGCCATCATCCAAACGATATAGACTTGCTGTTTCAATTATTGAGGGCGACTTGCGACAGATTTATGCCCGACTTCCAATTCTTGCGAGATTTCCTGGAGCACACGGTGGCGCAGGAATACACGGTCGAATGGAAGAGAAACGCTTTCTTCAGATTCGTCGATCATTTTCCCACGACCAATCTTTCCCAAGAATTAAAAGCGAATGTTTTGCAATTAATCATAATTCCCTGTTTCGCGGTGAGTTTCGAGCGAGGCGAAGGTACGAAATTGATCGGAGGGGCGCCGATGCCGTATCAAGACAACCCGGAGAACGTTGTCTCCGTGTTCATCAGCAAAATCATCGATCCGGACAATCCGTTCGGTTCCGCGGATTGCGTCCGTATCTCGTTGCTTCAATTCTCTTGCCTGTTAGTGGAACAAGCCTCTCAGCATATTCACGACGTGAGCAACAAAAGGCAAGGTAATAAGTTGCGAAGATTGATGACTTTTGCGTGGCCCTGTCTTCTAGGCAAAAATTGCGTCGATCCGACGACCAGGTACCACGGTCACTTGCTTCTGAGTCACATAATCGCCAAGTTCGCTATCCACAAGAGGATAGTCCTTCAGGTATTCCATAGTCTGTTGAAGGCACACGCGTTAGACGCCAAAAACGTTGTGAGACAAGCTCTAGAGATCTTGACTCCCGCTATGCCCGTCAGAATGGAAGATGGTAATACGATGTTGACGCATTGGACGAAGAAGATCATCGTGGAAGAGGGGCACTCTATGCAACAATTGCTTCACATTCTTCATCTGGTAGTTAGACATTACAAGGTGTATTATCCAGTCAGGCATCATTTGGTTCAGCACATAGTGAACTCTATCCCGAGGCTGGGATTCAGTCCAACTGCTACGATAGAGCACAGAAGATTGGCCGTCGAGCTGGCGGAAGTGATCATCAAATGGGAATTGCACAGGATCAAAGACGAGGCGGAGAACAACGAATCCGGTGGTACCAAGGCGGCCGGATCCGTGAAACGACTTGTGAACGAGGATTCAGCTGGAAATAAACGTATAAGCGGTCAAACAGCGGCAGGAAGTAACACGGTTCCGGTCATCTTGCCCAGGATGGAGCCCGGCTCCACGAAACCCATCGAAAGGGCTCACGCCGACGCCATCTTAAATTTTCTGCTTCGACTTGCTTGCCAAGTGAACGACGTTAATACGCTTCATGGGAACCCAGGTGAACAACTCGCGAGACGTTGCGTCGCTTTGCTGAAAATGGCATTGAAACCTGACGTTTGGCCGCAATCGTGCGATCTCAAGCTGGCCTGGTTGGATAAAGTGCTGGCCAGCGTTGGCAGCGCCGAACCCAATTACGGTAACATCTCCACGGCTCTCGAAGTGTTGACATTTTTGTTGGGCGTAATGAAGAGGGAACAGATCTTGGCAGGCTTCAAACCTTTGCAACGTGGAATAGGCGCTTGTATAGCGAGCAGCAATACCAAAGTTATCCGTTTGGTTCACGGTTTATTATCCCGTTTGATGACCATTTTCCCCGCCGAACCGACATCCTCCTCGGTTGCCTCCAAATACGAAGAATTGGACACTTTGTACACCACCGTCGGTAAATTTATCGTGGACGGTTTGACGACTTACGAGAAGAACACCACAGCCACTCCAAGCACGTTGTTCGGTACCTTGATGATGCTGAAGGCCGCCTGTACCAATAATCCGAGCTACATCGATCGATTGATAACTCCCTTCATGAGGGTTCTTCACAGAATGGCCAAGGATCATTTGCATTCGGCACAAGCGGAGGCCAATCCGGTTGGTAGCGAATTGTTGATCTTGAGTTTAGATCTGGTGAAGAATCGAGTGGTGGTGATGGGCGTGGAAATGAGAAAGACGTTCATAGGCTCGATTCTGGTCGGTTTGATCGAGAAAACGCAAGATATAAAGGTGATGAAAGCTATCACGAAGATGCTCGAAGAGTGGATGAAGAATAAAAATCCTATCGCGATAAATCAAGCGCCCAGCCTTAGAGAGAAGTCGATACTTTTGGTCAAAATGATGCAGTACGTGGAAAAGCGTTTCCCCGATGATTTAGAGTTGAACAGACAATTTTTAGAACTGGTCAATTACATATACAGAGACGAGACTCTCAAATCATCCGAGTTAACGTCGAAATTGGAGCCCGCTTTTCTGTCCGGCTTAAGATGCGTTCAACCTCAGATACGAGCCAAATTCTTCGAGGTGTTCGACGCATCTATGAGGAGGCGACTTCACGACAGACTTCTCTACATTATCTGCAGCCAAAGTTGGGACGCGATAGGTCCTCACTACTGGATCAAACAGTGCATCGAGTTACTTCTCGTCACTGCTAATTCGACCACTCAGATACAAATGTCGAATCAGGATACTTTGCTGCCGAGCATAACTTCTGTGATAAACATGGCCGACAGCGAGGAGCACAAGAATTTTATGATATACAGCTCTATAAAGGAGGAGCCTCAGGACATCTCGGAAGCGGCCGACGTGAAAGATGAAATACTGGATATGGACTTGTCCAACATAGACTCGGCCACTGTTCCAGAAGAGATAATCACTACTGGAAAGGCAACGTTAACGCAGTTAATCGCCAAGCAAGGTGAATTCATAGAATACGCGAAAAAGATCAGAACGGAACAATTGTTACTCGCTACTGCTCAACTTTGTCACATGGACACAAATCTGGCGGAACGCGTTTGGTTGGACACCTTTCCAAGGATTTGGAGCATCTTGGACGAGCATCAGCATAACACGTTGATAGCGGAAGTGGTGCCGTTTATTTGCAGTGGCACACACGTGATTCAAAAGGATTGTCATCCCAGTGCTATTGCTACTTTCGTCGAAGCACTTTCGCACTGCAATCCTCCGGTGCCTATAAGGCCAGTTTTGATGAAATATCTAGGAAGATCGCACAATCTTTGGCACAGGATGACTCTTAGCTTGGAACAAATGGCATTCGACAATGGAAACAATCAGTTTAAAATTAAAAGAGAATCGGATTGCTACGATTTCGAACCTGACAATAGTCCTCATGCCGAGATCTTGGATTCTCTGTCCGACATGTATTCTTTGTTATGCGAGGAAGACATGTGGTCCGGTCTCTGGCAGAAACACGCTCACTACAAGGAAACTTTGCAGGCAACTGCATTGGAACAACAGGGATTCTTCGAGCAAGCTCAGGGAGCTTACGACGTGGCCATGACCAAGTTCAAACAGGATTACGTATCTACGCCTGCTCCCTTCAAAATACAACGAGAAGCGATGCTCTGGGAACAACATTGGATAAGGTGTGCAAAGGAGTTGAATCAATGGGATTTGTTGTTAGATTACGGTAGCAAAAAGGCAGAGAAGAATCCCTTCTTGATCTTGGAGAGTTCTTGGCGTATTCCCAATTGGACGATGATGAAGGAAGCTCTTGCTCAAGTGGAACACAATTGTCCAAAGGAAATGGCTTGGAAGGTAAACACATTTTCTCTTCCTCGAATAATTAAATTATTGTTTTTCTCTCTTTCTCTCTTTCTCACAATTGAATTTTTACAGGTGAATCTTTATCGAGGGTTCTTAGCGATATGCAACAGCGAGGATCAACATTTAAATGCAGTGGAACGATATGTAGAGCTTGCATCTGGTTTGTGCATGCGTGAATGGCGTAGGTTACCTCATATCGTGAGCCATGTGCATTTACCGCTATTGCAAGCCGCCCAACAAATTATGGAGCTTCAAGAAGCGATGCAAATTCATCAAGGATTATTACACGGAAGAAGCACGTCGTTGCACGATATGAAAGCTATCGTGAAAACATGGAGGAACCGATTACCCGTAATAGCCGATGATTTGAGTCATTGGTCAGATATTTTCACCTGGCGACAACATCATTATACGTTTATCTCAAGTCACTATGATTCGCAACAAGATCAAACGTCCAATCACTCGATGCTCGGTGTTCACGCTTCCGTCCAAGCGATTATCCATTTTGGCAAAATAGCTAGGAAACATAATCTTTGCGGTGTATGCCTGGATTCTTTGTCGCGAATCTATACAATACCTAGTGTCCCTATTGTTGATTGCTTTCAAAAAATCCGGCAACAAGTAAAGTGTTACCTACAAATGGCATCGGTTAGTGGAAAGAACGAGTTACAAGAGGGATTGGAGGTTATCGAATCGACGAATCTACGATATTTTACTAAGGAAATGACGGCAGAATTCTACGCTTTGAAAGGAATGCTGTTGTCGCAGATAGGTAGATCTGACGATGCTAACAAAGCCTTCTCAGCCGCTGTTCAATTGCACGACACATTAGTGAAAGCTTGGGCTCTATGGGGTGATTATCTGGAGCACATATTCACGCGTGATGCACGTCAGATTTCTATTGGAATCTCTGCCATCACTTGCTTCCTTCATGCGTGTAGACATCAAAACGAATCCAAATCTAGAAAATATTTGGCGAAAGTTCTCTGGCTGCTTACTTATGACGATGATAAATTCTCTTTGATGGAAGCTGTGGACAAATACGCTGTAGGTGTTCCTCCAATTCAATGGTTACCCTGGATACCTCAATTATTGATGTGTTTGGTCAGACACGAAGGAAATGTCATCCTAAATTTATTAAGCCAAGTTGGAAGAATGTTTCCACAAGCTGTGTACTTCTCCATCAGAACTCTCTATCTTACGTTAAAGATTGAACAACGTGAAAGGTATAAGAGTGCGGAATTAGCTGCTGGAAAGAATCAAGAAGGTGTGGAAGGCCGTGGAGCTGCAGGAAATGTGCAGCAACAAGGAGTACCTGAAACGGGACCAATTCGAGCCACACCACCTATGTGGAGGTGCTCGAAGATTATGCATATGCAAAGAGATATTCATCCTACAATTTTATCTAGTTTGGAAGGCATTGTAGACCAAGTTAGTTACTTATATAAATTACATTTTCTTTATATCACTACAAGTGGATAAAACGAATACATTGATTAAATTATTTCAGATGGTTTGGTTCCGAGAAACTTGGTATGAAGAAGTTCTGAGACAATTGAGACAAGGTCTAGCTAAATGTTATGCCATAGCTTATGAAAATCGTGGCGCTGTGAGCGAAGCAACCATAACTCCACATACGTTGAATTTTGTGAAGAAATTAGTCTCGNACCTTTGGCATAGGAATTGGTAAGTTTCGATATCAAGTTTTTCCATTTGTCTAAATGACTAGAANTCTGTTAAAGAAGAATTTTTCAAATTCTAGAAAATATATCCTCCTCTCAAAATGTGAACAACACGTTTGGCTCGGCGGCTTCAGAGTCTCTAGCACGCAGAGCTCAAGCTACGGTCCAAGATCCCGTTTTCCAGAAGATGAAAGGTCAATTCAAAAGCGATTTCGATTTCACTGTACCTGGAGCAAGATTACTTCACAATCTAATCAGCAAACTGAAGAAATGGATCAAGATTCTCGAAGGAAAAACGAAACAATTACCGAAGTAAGTAATATCGTTTTGTTCACAAATCAATCTTTCACAAATCTTTTAAAATAAATTTAAACCGTGATTTATATCGATATATTGAACAGGTCCTTCTTGATCGAAGAAAAGTGTCGATTTCTTAGCAACTTTAGCTTGAAAACTGCCGAGGTAGAACTTCCTGGCGAATTTCTATTACCCAAACATTCTCATTACTACGTAAGAATAGCCAGATTCATGCCAAGAGTTGAAGTTGTTCAACGACACAATACAGCAGCTAGAAGATTAAGAATTCGTGGACACAATGGACGTTTGTACCCTTATTTGGTGGTCAACGATGCCGGACTAGGTGATGCAAGACGCGAAGAGCGCGTTCTACAACTCTTACGAATGTTGAACCATTATTTGGCTAAACAAAAAGAGACCTCAAGAAGATTCTTACACTTCACTGTTCCTCGTGTAGTCGCGGTTTCACCACAAATGCGACTAGTCGAGGATAATCCTGCTTCCATTTCTTTACTAGACATTTACAAACAAGGCTGTGCGAAATTAGGTATAGAACACGATGCGCCTATAGCTAGATATTACGATAGATTAGCAACAGTACAAGCTAGAGGTGCACAAGCGAGTCATCAAGTTTTAAGGGACATATTGAAAGAAGTGCAGACAACAATGGTTGCCAAGACCATGCTTAGAGATTGGGCGATGAAAACATTCCCTGGTGCAACGGATTATTGGACTTTTAGAAAAATAGTAATATATTCCTAAAATAGTAATATATGCGCTGAAAAATTATCATTTCTTGTATAAATTGCTTCATTTATTTCTGCATTTTATAGTTCACTCTACAACTTTCTTTGACCTGTTTTGCGGAGTATGTGCTTCATCTAACAAGATTGAATCCAGACATGATGTATGTGCATCAGGATTCAGGACTGATCAACATTGCTTATTTCAAGTTTGACGTTGATGATACATCCGGTGAATTGGATGCCAACAGACCAGTCCCCTTCCGATTGACACCAAACATTTTGGAATTTCTTACCAGTACAGGTGCGTGATTTATATTATTTATTATTATTATTGTTATATTTATTAATATTATAAAATATTGTTCTTAAGAAAAATTTTTAATATACAGGTGTTTCCGGACCATTAACCGCGAGTGCTATTGCTACAGCTCGTTGCTTAGTTCAACCATCTTTTAAAGTACATACGATTCTTCGTGCAATTTTACGAGATGAAGTAATCGCGGATCATAATAAGAAACAAGAAGATGCTGAAAGTTCATCACAAACCCCAACGGATATGAAAGGTGAACTTTTAATAACGATGGTCACTCGAGCAGTTAATGCAATCGTTGGAAGATTGAATTCTTTAGCCAATTTTGATGGAACGGACAGTAAAGTCAGCACTCTGGTCGCAGCAGCTAATAGTCACGATAATTTATGCAGGATGGATCCCTCTTGGCATCCATGGTTGTAACCATATTTTCTTGGGAACTACTCGTGCTTCCAATATAAAAAAATATAGAAAAATTGATGCATATGAATGATTCTCGCAGAAATCATATGCAGAACTTATATTATTATTTTATTTCTTTTTTCATTGCGAAATTATTTGATTTTAATCGTAAGAAACAATTATCTTAATTATTAACTTTGAATCTTTATACTTGTACGATTTTTGCTTGAATTTCAATTATTTTAATTCTACATAACTTCGGTCTTGAGTTTTATAAGTCATGTAAATATTATGTAGAAACATAAGAAACTATTTGCAAAGTGTGACATCTACGATTCAGTCAGAATGAGTCATTGAGTTATTTTAATCATTTATTCTCTTGTACGACGCAACACATGTTTATATTGTGTAAAAATTCTCACCTTGGGAATGTTTCACCTGTATCATTTACTGTATATACTATTTTTAAGTGTAAGAGTTATTTACAGTGACTTGTCAAAAAATGTTTATAAATCTAAAAGAGGAAAAGAAAGAGAAATAAACTATCCAAAATAATTACTTTTTCTCAATTGTGTAGTTAATTTTTTTACATCCCATTAATTATCAATTGGAAAAAAAGAAAATATTTAAATTAATTTCCTATTAAATTCATGTATTTGAAAATAATTATACAATCAATATCTCACTATTGTTTAAATTAAATATCCATCTAACATTATTTCGAAGGTTTTAGATTGATATTTCTCAGCATACACAAGTCACGTGCTGTTGCTTTTCTTCCAACTATTGTCTGAATGTCGTAAAACCTTAATAGAATATCAGTTGTAAACAATTCGGGTAATGCTTTCAAAAGGCAAGGTACCTTAAATAAATCATCAAAAATCAAAATATTATCTTTTAATCATTATCAAATTAAAGTAAAGAATATATATATATATATGTATTAAAATTTACCAATGTTTGTGGCATTCCCTGTAATACAATACGAGTCCTATCTTTTCCACATTGTACCATTAAACGTAGAAATTGAAGTATAAAATGAGTTTGTTGAGACACTTCACCATCTCTACCAGCTAGGAACGTGAATATAGTAAACAATCCATTTAGTGCTGATAGAAGAGGATCTCTCAACACAACTGATTTCTGCCCATTGGTCGATCCTTGAGCTTGTGGACTTTGTGAGCCAAATATAGGATTGCTATCTCCAGCTTCGTTTAATCGTAAAATTTTATTCGCAGGTACACCAAGAGCATCGAGTTCTTCCGCATCTAAATCCCGACGTACTCGTTTCCTACTATTTCCTCGACAAGGACTCGAATTATTGTATTCTAATGTAGAAAATATACAATATACGCATAACTTTGCTAACACTGAAGATTGTGGTTCTACGAGTTCTTCGCTCCTGTAAAAATTCATTTAAACATATAAATTCAATAAATATACCGAGAAAAATGAAATTATTTAATATATTTATAAAATATATTTGTAATATAAATAAAATCTTACTGTAACGAGTTATATAAATATTGTGGAATGATATGGTTGATGAGATCTAAGGTACAGTTCTCGATATCAAGATGAAAAATGGCAAACGCTAAATCTACTGCTTGATCCAGTTCTTCTTGGTATCGATATTTCAATACTTCTTTTACTATATTTGTTACAAACCATAAAGAACCACCAGTATTTAATAAAGATTCTAAAGATTGTGTCGCTTGAATATTTATCCAACCTCGCTGATTTATGTTTCCCCACACAGTTTCCAATTGTTCCAATATAGGTTGTCTTGATATAATACTATCAAAAAATAAAAAGTATAACATAAACATAAAAATTTTATTAATTAATAAAAATTTTAATATAATACCTGTGAGACATTGAAAGCACTTTCGTTTTCGATTGAGTAGGTGGATGAACATCATACTGCATTTTGCGAATGATTTGTGACATCAAACTCGATCTAAGAGGCAAACTTAATTTAATTAAGTAATGTAAAGTGTCTTTAAAAATTATTTATTCGCGCACTTACAATTCTTTGAGATTATCCTGCATTTCATCGCCGGGGAGTGGTGTTAAGAAATGTTGTACCATATTCAAAGGTTTTAAAAGAGCATCTTGATGAGTAATACTCATATGTGCACAAAGCCAAGCTGCCGCACAGACTGGTAAACAGCAAGCAGTTGCACGTAAACCATCCAGAGCTCTTTTAACATCACTTGCTCCAAGTACATCACTTTCCCACGCGCAGAGAAGCTCTTTTACAGCACCCATAGCAGATTGACACGCGATATGCCATTTTATATTGCTAGATTTCAAATCAGGATCTGGAGAATTGATTTGTGCTAATAATGCATCTACTCTTGCAGGATCAATATTTTGTAACATTTTTTGGGGAGACTTTGGTTGATTTCGTTCGGGCATATATTCACGTACCCATTGTTCAAAAAAGGAATCTCCTTCCCCTTCTTCTAATACAGCCTAAAAAAAGATATAAAAATTATTAATTTATACAAAAAAATCTTTATTTAACATTAGATGCAATCAAATGAAACTTACATCAGATCCATAAGTTTGAACTATAGAACATAGCATAAGAAATGATATATCGAATAACATCGCTCTTTTTGCTGCAGTCTTTGGTGGAACAGGTTCATTAATTTGCTTACTGCATTCATTGAACTTAATTAATTTGGTAACAAAAGTTTTAAGTTTTCCTTCTACAGTAGCTACTGCTAATATAAGTTCAAAACTGTTTCCTGTTAAAACTTGATATAACATGCTAAGCAATGCCTCGTGAATCTTTGTATAATCTGCGTTAAGAGTTTTTAAAATACCCGATAAAGTCGGCTCTGCACGTACAATTACTTTAGGAATTGAAGATGTGGCTATAGAAATTTCTAATTTTTGTAAATTCGCGGTAACACCTTCTCTTCTGCTACTTAAATGTTTAGTTTGCTTTTCTGTGACTAAGTTTACTTTTTGCAGAGCATTGAGCAAACATTCTATACTATTACAAGAACACGCAGTATCTACTATATCAAGAAGTGGAGTGAATTGGAGTAATAATTCGAATGCATCTAGAATATCTTGTGAATATTCTAATTTATCATCTGTATTTGAATGTGCTACATGTAATTCTTTTAATATAAGAGGTACTTTTAAAAACGTAAAAGCACCCCATTGCGATTCATTGATTGTACTTGTAACATTGTGTAAGCACATTAAACACGCACGGATTATTTCGCAATATAATCTTGTATTTGTATAATTTTTAAGTCTTTGGACCATCAGCATCTGGTTAACAAATACAGAAGTTTCTGTGCTAGGATTTAATAACACTTGAACAGCAAATAAAGGTTGCAGGCAATGAGTTATAGATTCCATTTGTGACATTTCAGGAGATAAAGTTAAACAATCATCCTCTAAATTGCACAGTTTCTTTAAAGAATCTTCAATTTGAATAGAAGACTTTAGACTACTAGTTTTCAACAGAGCCTCAATCTCTTGGCATTTTTTTACAACTTCTATGTACAAATCTTTATCATCATATTTTGCTAAGTACATCATAGCACACAGAAAATCAGAGCTAAGCATCTGTTTTAATATACTAGCAGGTTTATCCATCAATTCTGTTGGTTGCGGAGTTAATGGATTGTTTTGAGGCATTTTTGTTAGAGTATGTAAATAACATTGCAGTAACCAATTTACTATGGATAATACTGCAGCAGCTAAAAGATCTTCCTCTGGCTTACCACGGCATGTAATTCCTATTTGAATGGATTCTAAAAATTCTAAAAGACTTAGAATGCAATGAGGTTTATGAAATGCATCATATTTGCTTATTCGTTGTAATACAGCGGCATAGGAGACCAACTAAAAATTTATATATATAAATATTAATATTTTAAAATAAATTAATAGTATTTTAATAATAAATTATATATACCTGAGAACTTAAAGAATGTTTCAGATATGATAATACTAATTGATTTGGTCCAAGTCCTACTAATGCTTGCTGCAATATGCAGTCTGCTAAATTATATACATCTCCACTAACACCTCTAGGTAAAATCTGAAAATAATATGATATATGAAAAATTTTTATGGAAATACACAATAGATACTTCTATAATCTATATATTACTTACAGTTTTAATGTTAATACCCCATTGTAAATCACTCCAACGTTCTCTCCATGCTCTTAACAAAAGAGCTTTCAAACTGCTGGTCTTACTTGTTACTTTAGTCTCCATAACTGATGTTAGGAGATTACACATAATTCCTCTTATTTAAGCAACATCTGTATATCAATATTAATAATTAATTTTGTCACAAGAATCACTTTTTATTTCATTAAAATAAATGTGTATAAAATGATTATAATGAATAAATATAACCTAAAAACTATAAAACTAAGAAGATAAAATAATCTGTATTTAATTAAAAGTAACCATTAAAAACAAGTTTTAATCTTTTATTTTCAAATTATCATTTTGTATACCTCATATAAAAAAAATTGATTTCATTAATAAACTACCATGGTTGACATGTTTTCAAGCCATTTTCACACCATAATTCTTCTACAGCCGTCATGACTAGCGTCATGGTGTTACTGTTAAACAGGATTGCCACTATTGGCAATTGCATAGAATCATATTTACTATTAGAATTTTAAAATTAAACGCAAATCTCTACTCACTTCAAATAAATAATCGATATTTAATATATTCCCTCCTTCATATTTTTTATAAATGTCAAATTAAATAGTTACCGATAATTTATTGAATTCATATCAATAAAATTTTCTGTTCCATATATACAGTTTATAACAAAATATATAAAACATGTTTTCAATCGAGTACATCTTTTAAAACGAATTCTTTTTCCACAATTTATTTAAAATTTCATGAATTTTTAAAAATTATAAACTATGATACATTATCAGATTTTATACTAATTTCGATTAAATTAAGAAGTTTAACTGTCAGGATTAACTAAAAGAAATCGAATGATAGAAACAATGGGTGTCTGCACAAGAAGAAGGTTATTAGTCCATACTACTACATTTTTTACATGGCCAGGATGGAGCTTTATAACATTAATAGTAATTTTAATAGCAATTGGAATGTTTTATTTTTTTGTTTATGTACGTGTAATATACTATGTACGTATTTTGTACAAAATTCAGTTATAAAATATTTTAATTTATCTTAATATTAATATAATTTATATATATATATATATACATATAAAGTTATAAGATCTAACAAAATTTACAC
>NW_006263380.1:413436-423871 GCF_000469605.1 Apis dorsata
AAATGTATATAATCTGAATCTAAAGAACTAAAGCATATGCAAGAAATTTTTTAAATTATAAAAAAAATGAATTTTTCGCTTAAAGTATTATTACATATACCTTCCAAGACTGAAACTTTTACATAATGATACATATAAAATAAAATTGTATAAATAATAAAAATAAAATGAAATTTTTCTGAAATAAACGACTTCAATAATTTTATTATATATATAATATAAAAAAGTATAAATTTTAAAGATTATGAAATAAATTTTTGATATTTTATATATTCTTTTTATGCAAAAATTTTTTATATAAAAAAAGATAAACATTTATAATTTCTTTTATTGTAATTAAAAAAATTATTTTTCAATAATATTCTTCCAATTTTAATCCATGACTCAACATTCTATATGAAATGCGTCGTGCATTTTCATACAGTTTAAATTAATCAGTCTGATGCAACATCAGGCACAATGTATAACTTTGTTTTTAACAATACCTTTAAGATTTTGAATTCTTATTCAATTTTTCATCTTATTTAATCTTCATATTCAATCTTATCCACGTCTTAAACATATCCATCGATTCTTTTTTCGAATATAAATTCTCGAAATCAAACTTTCATTCGATTTTCGAATAAAATTTAAATTTTCCCCAAGCGTAATTTACAAAGTAAAATTCAAAATAAGCAAGATTCAACTCTATTGCCGCCTATCCGATTTATCGACCTATCACTTGCCAGAAGTTCCCTCGACCAATCATTTTGTTGGAAAGTCATAAGCTTTCGTGACGTAGTTATTGCCACGCTGGCAGTTCAATTGACAATATCGTGCTATAAATCGAACATTTGCACTATCTTCGAATAAAATAAACAGTTTGTTGCAGTACTAGTGTACTGAAGCTGGCATATAATAGTAAAAATTTCTTGATATGCTTAAAGGAGCATTGTGAGTGATTTGAATGGACATTGGATGTAAATGTTGAAGGTAAAAAATAGCAACCAATTTCGAAAGATGCTCTCTCGCTCACTTGGTAAGCAATAAGAGCCTCAGGGTGGGGCGAAGAGGCCGAATGTCTGTCCGACTGTCCGTGACGGGTTCCTTTCCTCCGTTAGTTGCCTGATGCGCTTTATCGTGTCTGAGTGTAACGTTGGTGCAGTGCCTAAAGTGTTTTTTTTTAATGGAAACGTAGTGATTGCAGTGCATTCTATGTAATAAACATATACACGTAAAGTGTACGATTGATAACCAACGAGGGATGTCGTCTACAGATATCAATCTGATGGATTTCCTCTTCCCAAGAGAAGACGCTTTCCTAAAAGGCGACATTAAGGACGAGCCTTTCATAGATCAGAGCTACAACGATGACGCCATCACGGTGAGTTTCTGATGCACGCTTTTATCACATTTTTATTATTTAGCTTTTCTTTTCTTTCCAATAATTACTTACTTTCGAACCAGTTCTTTCGCGACTCCAAGAAAACTAGTTTCTTTTTACATACGAATATGAAAGGAACTATAGGAATAACTGGAAGCAGGTTTCGATGAACTATAGTTTGAATAGTTTCTTAGTTGAAAGGTTATACAAAAATAATCGTGATTAATCGGGAAAGACAATCGAGGAATTGGATAAAGTGGCTGGCTCATTAATATCGCGCTTCCCAAGTTCCCGGAATATCACACGCGAAAATAGGTCTCTTTTATGTAATTGAAAATTCGATATACATATGGAAAAATACCTATGTAAGAGGAATATAAATTTTAGCGAAATCTGATTTCCTGATAAAGATAGGCGAAATATTTTTCAAGTTAAAAACGAATTCTATTGCAGCTTGTTATCAAGAATGTTAATACAATGAATAATTCCTAAGGCTAGTGAAACCTTCAAAGATCGACTTGATGTTTTACGCAATGTTATCGATGAATATTGAAAATATGCGAAGACCGGCATGTGAAAAAGTTTCATATTTCGTCATATAAACAAATAGATCATTTTAAGCTATGCATTTACTTCTCTATTATTATTCACTAATTTAAACTTAGTAAACTCTAAGCAAACCTAGAGAACTCTAGATGAAAAATTCTAATACGCTTGAAGCGCAAAAAGCGATGCTATTATACTTCATCACGATCTGTGCTACTTTCATCGCGTCTTTAATTCTTCATTCGACTAACGAGAGGATGGACCGACCATCTCTTGCTTTCATTACTAACCATTATATTCAATTACGCTCAACAGGCCACGAAGTAATCCATACGGAGAATATTATAGAATTATAGTTAATCATAGCCGAAACATAAAAGGACAATTGACGTGATATCGAATGTTTACGGTTACAGTTAAATTACGATTATGATTAACTACAAATTCTTGTTATTCATCATTAATTCTTGTTAACATATGGTGTACCCACGTGTCGATGTGCATAAATATTTGTCGTTTATTTGAAAATTATCGTATTTTAATAAATAATTTATCATTAAAATAATTAATACATACAATATACAATAATGAAATACAATAATGAAAAATATAACTTATCAATGATTGAATGATTTATAAAATATAAAGAAATCGAAAAGAAAAAAAAAGTATTATTGTTTCTTTTTTTAATCTTTTTCAAGATGTTATAAAAATTATTCGATCTCTGTTTCTTTATATTAACTGGGAAAACTGTATGCGGATATTGTTATTATATAACCATATGTTTTTGTAACATATGGAATGGTCTAATGCACGTGCTCTGTGTGGTAGCCGCCATATTGGAATGTCTTCGATAAACACTTAATTATATATTTCATATCTCATTAAAAGTAAAAAGGATATTTGTTTACAAACAATCTTTAAATCTAAAAAGAATCGATTAAATTAATTAACTAAAATTAAATAATAATTAACATAATTCTTTTTTCAATTCTACGTAATCCTATGTAAATAATTCTTATTCTAATTGATATATAATGTTTTTATAATGGAGATAAATGTCTTTATGCAGAATCGAAACGAGAATGCAAGCACTCGTCATGGCGAACGACCTTCGAACGAAAAGTACCGTTACGTTACGGGACTCCATATGAATAATCTAAAAAATTCTGACCACTTTTTTTTCGAAACAATGAAACTTAATCGATTTGTATACACAAGTGTGCATATAAATTCTTGCATCTGTGTAATTATTTCTTAAAATTTAAAGTAAATTTAAAGATTAAACAAAAGTTTAATAAAAAATTTCCATAAAAATGGAGAATTTTTAAACATTTTTGATTTTTATTTTATTCGTTTTTGTAAACGCGGAAGATTATTTTTTAATGCTTTATTTAATTTTTATTTTTTTTTTTATCTCAAACATAAGGCCAACATCTGTCAATTTTAACAAGAAAAAGTCTCACAGAGAATTCTAAATTTAGGATAAACACAGAAACATCTTGCATGAGATCACAATTTATTTTTAATTCAAAGAATATGGAATAATTCAACAAAAAACGTTAAATGTATAATTCTTGAATATTGATCGATATAAACCCGTTTAAATATCAAAAAAAATCATCAAAAAAAAAAAAAAAAAATCATAAAATTCTGAAAAATAAAAACTATCGTAATATTCATAAATACATACAACTTACGTAAAAATGAAAATTCTGTGTAAAAATCATAAACCTGAAACGATTATTTGATAATATATGTATATATACGTAAATATAATTTATATATAAATTTAATTAGCATTTGAATGTATCAAACAATTATTTAGAATGATTCGCTTTTTTAATTGCTTTCAATTTTCTCTTTATTCGTGATTTAAGAGGTATACCAGTGAAATCGTAAAATTCGAGCGAACCAGTGTTTCCACGCTTGACTATATTTACCATTCCTCTTGTGCTTGGAAACTAGGTTACTCGACATTGGGCAAATGCTCGATTCATCGCGAGCCGAGCGACAAGCGCTTCGACCATTTTTCAAGCTTCGCTAAGCCGATTAAGCTAACTTTCATCCAGATATCTAAGTGGAGCACGCATTAGCAAAGCTTGTTACTTCCATTCTAAATCTTTAGATCCATTGCAAATGCGACATCGTTGGCATTTCGTAACGATGGCATTTTATCGTGTGCAATGCACACAATCTTCTTATTAGAAATATAAAATGAATAATGTCATTGATAGTAGATCGTAAAGAAATTGAATAACTCGTCAATGTCGTGCCTAAAAACTGAGATCGTTTTATCGCGGTGCATATTCATCAGATCAATATAGATTCGATCTAAATGGAACGCTATATATGGAATAGAAACTAAAGAGAACGGTTGCAGCCAAGTAAAAGTACCATTCAAAACAAACTGCATGCACTCGTGATTCTTTTCGCATAGCATCGAGTAAACTTCTGACGTTGAAAAACAAATAAGAGATTGGCCTTGCAATTAGAAGTTAAAAATATGAATGTATATAAAGTCATTAGTCATAGATATCACGATAATTCATGCTATTTTTTTGATAAAAGATTTAGATGTATACACTTAACTAACTAACATACACTTAACTAATATTTTACATTGTATCCGAGATATTTGTGTTGCCATTATTAGTCACATAGTAAATTCTATATCTTCTATAGAAAACTTTCAAACTTTCAAACTTCGGAGGATTAATTTAAAATCTAGCTATATCATGGCTCGCGCTATACAGTAAATATCTTAAAATAATTTCCATTCTGTTCTCCGTTTGCTTTTCAAGGCGGAAGAATGGCCAACCAATCCAGACGATTTTCTGGACTCTATTTTCAAGCTGGAGGATAATCAATTCAACTTGATCGATAATGATTTAGATGCGATCCCTTCTTCCTCGTCGGACAGCGGGCTGTCGAGTGCGCTGAGTCTCTCTTGCGAACAACAATTAAGCCCGCTTCTGCCGATCGAGGAGGATCAAGTGGAGATGAGTAATTCTGAGATGAGCAGTCCTCAGAATATCATGGATTTTGATTCGTTGGGCAGTCCTAATCAATCGATGGCCAGTGTAGATAGTCCTGTCAGATCGGTGGTTAGTTCTAATATTGGTTCACCCGTCATGGATGTAGCCGAAGAAATGGACGTGGAACACACCCTCGTGGCTGTGGTGAACCCGACTAACACCGTGGTAGATGCTAATACGACAATTATAACGGAACAACCGGTTATCGATTTAGGTAAGAAATTGGCTGGATTTTTCCTTTTCTAAAGGATCGATAAATTTACAGCTTACAGGCTTACAGCCAAGAACACGGTCTTTGGTCAAATGTTAATGTTTAGACGAATTTATCGAACTTAAACGAACCGATAACATCTATTTAACAAGATGTTAACCAAATAATAGATTTAAAAACAATACGAATAACATTATATCACAAGCAAATCGAGATTTCTAGATTAAAAATTTCCAAGATTAAAAAGTTCCATCTATGAAAAACAGCGAGAGAAATAAATTTTTTCTTCTTTTTTAGAAAAAACACCGAAACCTCAGATTCACGTTGCATCTCCGGAAAATAACACGATAAATGTGCGCAATATCACTTGCAATGGGAAACGGAATATCAGACAATTGATACGCGTTACACCGATGGGTTCCGGTAATCCAAGATCGATCCTACTGCCAGTGAGTTTGAAAGACATGAAAGAAGTGAGAACCATCAAGATCATCAACGCTTCCCAGGCTAGAAATCTCAAAGGGTTCAAGATCAACCAGGCCAACATCATTAACAAACCAGTTCAGGTAATTCAGGCTATGTAAACCATATATACATATATACAAAATCCTTCTTCAATGTTTTCTTCAAAAAAAAAAAATTAAAACAAAAACTTAATCGTCGTTACGGTTTCATAAAATTTCACGCGTTTCTTTCTTTTTCTTTCCTCTACAGATGAACATCAAACAAGAATTCAAAGAAGATTCCAGTAGCGAGAAGGGTTGCAATTCGAGCGACGAGGTCTCAGAATCGGATTCCCCGTATCCGAGGCTAAAACTGAACGCAGAGGAGAAACGTCTGCTCCAAAAAGAAGGCATCACCCTGCCTACTCATTATCCGTTGACGAAGCACGAGGAAAGGGAATTGAAGAGGATCAGGCGCAAGATTCGCAATAAAATTTCCGCTCAAGACTCGCGGAAGAGGAAAAAGGAGTACGTGGACGGATTGGAAGATCGGGTGAAGCAGTGTACCGAGGAGAATATGACACTGTTGAAACGTATCAAGGCGCTTCAGTCGCAGAATCAGAGCCTGGCCGGCCAACTGAAGAGGTTGCAAGCACTGTTGCAAAAAGGCAACAAGAGCGCCCAGCCTGCCACTTGTCTAATGGTTTTGCTGCTCTCGTTGGCCTTGGTTGCTGTGCCGAATCTTCGGCCACACTCCAATTCAAACAATGAACTCACGCAAGAGCAGGAACAGCCGGAGAAAATGCCACCTTTGGCGGGTAAGTCCGAGTAACTCATTTCATCTCTCGTTTACGAGCAGATCGTGTGTAATTTTTTTTAAGTTGTTAAGATTCTAGTTAAAATTCCAGTTATAAAATGTGCGCATAATTTGAAATAATTATTTCAAAGAATTAAGCAGATATCGCTATCTTATTATCTTTTGGAATCATTTTAATTAAATATGAAATGTCATATATCAATGGATATCTTTTATTTCTTTTTAAAAAATACTAACAACTTTGTAGATCTTGATTTTATCAAGTATTTTTTATATAATAATCTATCAAAGACTTTCCAGATCTTGTAAGTAACTTGTAGTAAACTATTCAGATCTTGATTTCGACTTAATTTTATGTATATTATTCGACAATTATAACGAAATCATAGTCACATTTTGTCGAACCGTTATATTAACGGTTGCACAATACAAGTTGAATGAGTTTGATACTATGCTTCAGAGTACATTGAACTCTATAGAATCGTGAAAGGCATAGCCCTTAAAACTTTATTTTTTCCTCGCGTTGCTTTCACATCCCATGGATTGTTGCATCTTGGCCTCGTACTGTCGAGTTTTTTACTGGTTTAAAAAACGAAACAATCAAGTGTTCTTTTATATATATATATTTTTTTTTCTCATGTGTCATTTCAAACAAAACTCGTTTGAAAATAAAATTATCTCACTAATAAAATTTGTCTGTGATCGTCAAGGACATTTTTTAATATCTATAATATTTTTAATATTTCATCAGAATGTCTGCAATGACATCAAGGAGTAAAAATTGATACGCTAAACTTCAAATGATATCTCTTATCATAAATATTTATATTTCCTTTGATTAAATATTAGTAATTTGAACGTGTAGGTGAAAAACGAAACAGAAAACTTTAACAAACATTCATTATCATCAAATATGATAACAGCAGATAATTGGACGATGTTAGGTAAATATTTTACGTAATCGTTCGTTCATAATTATGATTCATATTTATAGAATAGAATATAAAACACTTAGAACTTCATAGAAACATAATTTATTCTATTTACTCGATTTTGATAATTTCTCGGAAATTGAATTTGCTTCATCGAATGCTAAAACAGCAAATTCCAATAACAGAATGTCAGAAAAAAAGTAACAAGACACGGTATTTTAGATTACGAAACGAATTTGCTTCATATTCTCGAATCTACGACGCAACAAATTTATCAAAATATTTTTTAATAAATATAATTTGATTATTTTAATCCAATAATATTATTAATAAGATTAATAACAAAATCTAAGTCTTATTACCTATTAATGAGTTACCTAAAAAGTCTTGTTAACCTATTAATTATTCACTAATTATTCACTAATTGATTGTAAAATATGATAAATTATCATGCAAGAGAATATGGAAAAATGATTACAACTTCACACAAAGTTTTTATCAGAAATTTATGATAAATTTTGATAAAAGAACAAACATGATGTTTCGAAATCAATAGGTATGGAATCGATATGAATATCGGTATGGTGAAACCGGAGTAGGGTAGAAGAGCGAACAGAAGTTGTTCAACTACTTTCTAAACGAGGACAAGAAAACTCTGATCCTTTCTCGATGTCAGAACAGAACGATCCTTCTCATCGAACTGCAATCTTATTTTAATTACTTTCTTCAAAATGCCCATTCGCTTTATTTCTCTCCTTTTTTGCCTTAGATTGTAACGTTATCACGTCTCCACCAACTTCTCAATGTAACTTTCATTCATAACTTGTCGTCAAGATGATTCTCGTTTCTTTTAGAAAGTAATGAGAACCCTACGAAGTCATTGACCTTCGTTAAAATTCAAAGACTAATACCTTAGGATCGTTCACTTGTACGTGGAATGCCTCGTAACCAGTTTTTAGTGTCCATTACGAAATCAATTAAATCAAACTGCTTAAATCAAACAACGTATGCAATGTATTTTCGTTCTGCCGTCGTAAGCTGCCGTTCGAGATAATTACTTTGCATGCACGATAATACGAAATGCGATAAATACGATAACTACAGTTCCAAAGCATGAGTATAAAAAAAATTTTATTCGAAAAATCTTAGAAATCTTGGAAATCTTGCCTGAATCTGTTTCACAATTGTTCAAATTATTAACATTATGCTTTCTAGGTCGTTCTCGAACGTTACTCTACACGAAACAGCTGATGGACGAGGAATTGCAGCAATATAGCGAGGAATTGCTGCAGGAAGTGGAGGGCCTTTTGGATCACGATTACAGCCCTACAATTCAGCCACCCCTATACAAACGTCCTCGCATGGACACAGATTCTCCACCGAAATGCATCTTGTCTTCCGATCATATCGGAGGAACGCTTTGCGGAAGACAGGAAGTCACGATGAAATCGAACAGGAAATACATCGAGCCACCGTTAGACGATGTTTGGCCACCACCGAATCCAGGCGGGCAAAAGAATGTCAAAAAGGTGGTGGATAAGCTCGAAGCATTGACCAACGAGCTGAAGATTAATATTTCTGATTCGGAAGGCATGAGAACTGTCCTTCTAAAAGTTCCTCAGGAACAATAAATAAATGGGAGAGAACCAATTGTCACGATATTATATTTTTCTATCATTTGTAACCCTTTGCGATTGGATCTGTTTATATTGCTGATACGTGACATTTCTTGAAAATATTCTTGGAGAAGAAAATTATAAATTATGAAATAATCTATTTAAAAAAAAAAATTTTAAATAGAAGTTGTTCAGAATAATCAAAGGATCTAGAGATGAATTGAATGGAGTTTCAAAATAAATCGATATACTTCTTTTTATTAATACATGGTTAATGAAAATTTTCGAAGATTCTAAATTATTTTGAACCATGCATTCTCTTTTAATTCGATCTCTTCTAAATGAAAAATCATAAAGGGTTAACTGTTGAATAAAACACTCCGATAAGAAACATACACAAAAGAGAATAGAATTCTGTAGTTTTTAATTAATTTTTCTGCGTGAATATTTTCTAGAGATTAATGAGAATCCGTTCAACTAGCATATTTTAAACAATCGGTCGATATTTTTCACTAGCAATGGGATTAGGAATTTTCGTGTAAGTCTATACTACTTTTAAGAGTTTATCGAAATCATACGTGCTCTTCTATATTTTCCTCTTCTTCTCGCATATTTTTAGCGTTATATCATCGAAGCTATCTCATATTCATATACTATAGTTCATTCGTGCTTTTCATCGATAATTTTACATATATTCTATCAGTAAACGAATTTCACAAACTTGATTTTTCATATCACTTTGTCTGTTATAGTCAACTGCACACCGTCATAGTTAGGTATTGATCGTCTTTAGATGATTTTTCAAGAGTTTTTATCGATTGAATGATATTTAAGATTTATCTATTTATAAGAAGAATTTATTATGAGAGTTTTACAGTTAATATTGATGTTGCCGATGATAAGAGAAATAAAATTTGTAAATAGTCATTATACGAATTGTCAAAACGACACACATACAGAAAGATATACATATATTATTATTATTATATTAAATAGATATAATAAAAGAAATATATCGTAGCTTTAATTTTAAAAGATACGATTTTTAATTCTGTACTACTGTACACAAAAGATGATATTTACAGAAGTATAGTAGTAAATTGTAAGTAATAAGTTGATAAAGAATTTGTTTATACACATATATTATATACATAAACAAATGCGTATAGCATATATGTTTCCATCCTTTAATGCGTGATAAATTCAATTATCCAAAGGATAATTTTCATCATGAGAGCTCGGGTATCGCAGTGTTAATAATAATTTAATATCATATCTCACGAGAAATTTGCAAGAAAAATGCAAATAAAACATAGATGCGTTAACTATGCCAACCTCGAGTGAAATCTATTTAAAACTGCGTGTTATCGACACCAGGTCTCAAGACTGTATCATAAATTTAGTTTATTACATCCTGATATATTTCTTATTCTTTTTTTTTCTTTTTTTTTTTTTTTTTTTTTTTTTTT
>NW_006263380.1:424024-435582 GCF_000469605.1 Apis dorsata
TCATTTTAATCAATTTCTCACATTTCTTAATTAAATTATTAATTTTTACGTTTTACTTTATACGTGACTAGTGAAATAACGTCCATATAAAACACAGCGAATTGTAAATAAATATATCGACACGATTAATCGTTTGTTTTATAGTTCGTACTTATGTTAATCTTCTCTTTCACTTGGACTAAATTTCTGGAAGAAGACAAACGCGCACATAGAATAATAAATGAAGATATAAAATTCGGCTTTTTCTTTCACAAAATAGCGAAATTTTGCGCGTTTAGAAATATTGTCGTTCTTCCAAAGAATTGTAATTGCGTACACGTATAAGGACGATTATTATCGATATCGATGCCGAAGCACCGATCACGATTTTTATTTAGATAAGTTGAACGATACATTCCTACCACTAATGTTCATTCAAAAATAGAACAATTCTATTTTTGCACGTATGTAAAAGGGTTAAAGGTATTACACTCTAAATTTAATTCAATATACGTGTAACGACATCAGAGAATAAAATGTTGCAATCATTATATTATTTCGATATGTTTTTTCTTCCCAAAAATTCTTGCAAAAGTACTTTCAGAAATTAAACTTTTATAAAAAAAAACTCGTATATCAATTAATATTCTTGTTAATTTTCTTTTAAATTTGTGATGGAAAAAAAAAACGATTCAAAATTCGAGCCATTTTTCGTATAGTTTATGGTCTTTGCAGAATCATATGCAAAGAAAGAGAATCTAGTTTTTATAATGGAAGTAGGTAGTCTTCAAAGTCTTTGTTTCATGGTTCGTTTTCCCGCCATAGTCTAGTCACAATAATATCTTTCGAATACTAAGAAAAAATTCTATCTAGCTTAAGATAATTGTGTATCTGTCAAGTTTCTTATAAAATATAAATAAAATGGAAGAATTGGAAAATTTGGGTGATCTTTTGCCGACATATTATGCAAGATTATTTCCTTTTCACGATTATTATCGTTGGCTTAGTTACGGAAATGGTATTATAATCAATCATATCAATGTTTTCGTTATGATTGAAGCAAAACAAACAAATATTAATTTATTTTAAATATTTTATTTTTAAGTTTTAATTAGTATTGATTAACGTTACTATTAAAATGTTTGTATTTTTATAGTGAATACGTTTAACAACAGAGAATTTTCATTTACTTTACAAGGAGATATTTACATTCGTTTCCAATCATTTAAAAATGTGAAAGAATTAGAACTTCAAATCAGAAGACTTCTTCCTGTTAAAATAGATGTAGGAGCAATATATAATTACAGGTAGATATAACAAAATTAATAATTGTTTAATTCTTATTAATTAATTTTTTATCTTTTTTTTATATTTAGTCCAAAAGAGCAAAAAATGAGAGGCACAAATTTTCATCCTGTTGAAAAAGAGCTAGTATTTGACATAGATATGACTGATTACGATGAAATAAGAACATGTTGTAGTGGTGCAGATATTTGTGCTAGTTGTTGGAAATTTATGGCATTGGCTTGTAAAATTTTAGATAATGCTTTAAGATGTAAGTAAATAATAATTAAATATTAAAAATATATTAAATTGTATATATTAAATTTAAATAAAATATTTTAGTGGATTTTGGATACAAACACATTTTATGGGTATTCTCTGGCAGAAGAGGTATCCATTGTTGGGTATGCGATCCTTGTGCACGTACTTTAACTGCAAGAGAACGTGGTGCTGTAGCAGAATATTTACAAATTATAGATGGTGGTGAATATATGAAGAAAAAAGTAAATTTACCTGGAGATAAAATACATCATTCCATTAAGTATGTAATAGTTAAATTAAACTCAATTTCAAGTTTTTTCAATAAGTACTTGAAAAAGAATTTTATATAATTTTAGACGTGCATTGGAAACAATAGAAGCTGTCTTTGTTCCATTTTGTATAGAAGAACAAAACATATTAGGAACAGATGATGGAGTAGAAAAGTTTTTACAGATATTTAACGATGATGAAATTAAACAAGAACTAAAATTACTTTTTGGCCAATGTAATTCTAGCAAGGATAGATGGAATGTATTTGTTAAACATATTAGAAGCAAAAAGACTACGGTACTTATAATACTTGTAAAATTTTATCAACTTTTCATAAAAATAATTTGACATTAAATATGTGATATTAGGGAGACAAAAAATGGTATCAATATCGTCATTTAGTAGAAGAAATAATGCTACAATACGCTTATCCGAGATTAGATATAGCTGTCAGCAAAGGAATGAACCATCTTCTGAAATCTCCTTTCTGTATTCATCCGAAAACTGGTAAAGTTTGTATCCCATTCACCGCGAATACGGTAGACAAATTTCATCCCGATAAAGTTCCAACAATTAAAACATTAATCGAAGAAATAAATGAATACGATTTGAAAGATAAAACCGAACAGGAGACTTATGATTTGAATACAAAAAGGATAAAGGATTATAAAAAAACTAGTCTTAATAAATCATTGCATATTTTTCAAGAATTCCTAAGGAACATGGAGGTAGAAAGAAAGGAACAAAGGCTCAAGGAAAACGGTAAGCATTCGTTAACTTTTTATATTTAACGTAGAATGCTTTTTACAATTCGTCATTTTATTTTTCAGATGAAAAAATGGAATTTTAATTCAAAAATAATATTTTTTTTAATAAATTTACGGATAAAATTAATTTCTTTATCGTTTGAATAAATTTATAATTTTGTATCGTTCTAATAACATTTATAAATAAAATGTTAATGTTTTACAAAAAAAAAAATGTACACGTTCAATTGCTTCCCACACATCAAGATAAAGCGTCTTATAGACTTGACAGTTTGGCAAGATCGATTGCCAAGATTTCTAAAAAAAATCACTTTCATCCTGCTTGCATTTCTGGCTAAACCTGTTCACCGTTACTTTTTCTTCTTTTTACGTGAAATACTGCACCAACGTGCAATGATTGTTTCAACAACTCATTCGAATCTCATTGTCCTCCTCTTAATCCCATAAAAATTTAAAATCTTGGCACGAATGTAACGAGAAGCGAGATCATTCGCAGAAATTGTAACCAGCTTGAATATATTACTTTCCCATCTAATATTTACACGATTAACAAGAAATAAATTTTTAGAAAAAATATATTACTTCTACACTCGAATATGAAATGAGAATGTAAAATACCATCTTTCGATAAAAGCAAACGTTTGTCATTGGGGGAAGATGAATGTATTTATGGAATAAATTTCCTAGAAGAATATGTACATATTTAATATTTGCATCTGAAAATTTCAATTATTTCCAGATATATTATTACGTTATATGAATGTGTTCGTTAACGATCCTCAAATAGATATATTGTTACATATTCGTTCGTACGCAATTCTTTCATTTACTTAGAGGTGAACTTTCTCGCTACAATTTCTGAGTGACGAACGACGTTTCAATTACGAGAATTTCATGCTACGTGTTTTTAACCAGCTGACAGAAAGAGATCACAGAAGAAATAGGTTAATTGTCTTCAAAACACATGGCCAGTCATTACGCTCTCTTGGATAAAACTAAATGGATTCGGTTCCTGTACCGATTCGTTTCTCCACTATTCGCCGTTATTATTCACACTTTTTCTACGTTTTCCTCGAAAACAGGATTCACGTTAACGCTGTTCCGATATAATCGCGAGATTCCGAACAAGAGAAATTGATAATTTATACTCGTGATAATTTATACTCTCTTTCACAATCTTTTTCGGTCTATTTTCTTCTCATGTGGAATAAAAAAATCATAGAGGAGCACAATTACACGAATTTCTCTAAACAATATGTTCACCTATATTTTTTTTTCTTTCGCTCATCTGATAAATTTCGATCATCACGCAACACAGATCAATTCCAAGGCGATTTCGCATCCTTTTTTGTTTTTATTGAAATTGAGGATTTTATCGGTCGAGACACATATTTCGAAATATCTGAAGCTTCGAAAATTTTTTACTTTTAAGAATGACTAATAATAATGCATAATTGACACCTCGAAAATAATGTAGCTACTATAATAATACATACTAGCTCGTATCGAAGTGGATACGACGATCTCGCTAAATCTTACTTTCAATCGTTCGATAATAAAACGTAAACTGTACCGGTACTTTCCAAGCGCATACAACATTGAAAATTTCAACGGATGTTTACAACTTCATTCTACTTTGTTTTACATCCGTTGCAATCTCGATTTCAACCATAATTTTGACGAAAGTATTCGAAAGTTTACCGGTTCCTAGAGACAGAAAATTTTAACCTAAAAAAAGTCGTGAAAGTTGTCTCGCGAAATCAGCTATTCGTCAACTTGATAACGAGATCCACCTTATCGATCAATCGACTTTTCTTTTTTATTCGATACGTAGGATCCGTTTAATTCGATCGTTCCGCCAGTTTTTCATCAATTAATCATAAGATACCTAATCATAAGATGTGGAATCGTCGTGTGACGAATAGAGGATTCGAGCACAGTGGCAAGAAAGTGGATATACTTCTCGTATCCATTACCCAGGATTAAAGGTGGGTGGATCACGATTCATGATGGAAAGCGAATCGAACGATCCCAACAAGTTTTTTATTCGATATCCATATATCGAAGTTTACTTGCTGCTTACTACCAACAAAAAAATTCTGGCCACTATTAATAATTACGATCTTAATCGACTGTGACCAAGTGGAAGCTTCTCCGTAAAAATAGATTAAACTTTCTTTTTAGGCCATAAACTATTTCGAATTTTTCTCAATATAGTACTTTCGATCAATTACGGACACTTTCGACTCGTATCTGTGATTTATTAGAAATTCTCGATGATCTTAGCGAGATTCTTTTCTTCGTCGAACGATTCGACTCGAGAAAAGATCGCTCTTCTTACGGCGTAGTATCGAGATTAATCAGCAATTGAGTCACACAAATTGCTCAGAATTTCTTTCATCTCGTGGCGATCGACAAATGCGAGACCATATACGATTGTCATCGATGCTTAACATTAATTTCAACGTTTCCTTGAAACGTCAATTTCACTGGTATATGTGGGTCGTCGCATACATCGAATTAACACTGATGATCTAATTGTCTTCGATTTTATCCAAACGCAACATTTTATAAATTGTTAAAAAATTGTTCAAAGTAAAGGGGTCGATTCAACGATATTTTTTATCGAGTCAAGATTTGACAAAAATCTGAGACAAACGATGTATATATGGCAACTAAATTCATGATCAAATTCATCAGGGATAACTGTTTCTTTTCCGAACAATTCTTTCGTTAAAAATTAAGAAATTTTTTAAAACTGGTATCGATCAAATTTAAATGGATCCTCGATGAAAGCAATAGAAATGTTACAAGATAATCGTCCGTTTTCGGCTAATCACATCGATTCGTTATATTCCTTTATTTAACAATTATTTAACAATTATCTTTGCAAATGAATTAACAAATATAAACATATAAATGCTTTCTAATATTCCTAATTTCATGGTATATCAAGGAATATAAATTTCATCGAATCAACGAATCGATCTCGAAGTGATTTAGCGAAGTGAAAGCATCGATAAACAATGATCAGAAATTAATCTTCTTGGCTTAATCTTACCTCATTAACGCGTATAATGCGAAGGGTTGGAGAATTCAACATTTACAATATTTTTTTCGCGGATAAATCCTCGTTTGTAAAACCTGTTACTTCGAACATGGTGGCGATAGTTTCATCCCATCGTGGAATGAAGATACACGCGGACGAATACAACCACACATTTACAGTTAACCGTGTAAGCGGACTAGCAAGTTGCCTGTTCCTCGCCAGCCTCCACGAGCACCCCACAGATTACAAAGAGATTAAAAGCGTGGGGAACGTGACGCGTGTACGGAATGCTCTCGATTTTATCCGATTGCAAGCGTGACGGAAACGTTCGTTTCTTACAGAATCACGAGGAAAAGAGGAAGAAAGATCGAGAGCCGAAAGATAAATCCTTGAAATTCGAAGGATTTCTGGGATCTTCTGGATTCTCTCGTATCCAGAGAGAGAGGAATGAACTTTTCAATCGCAAAATCCAAGATTTTATACATTTAGTTTGATTATTTGTACACGTTCGAATAAAATTAAAATAATTAAAATAAAATTAATTGTCGCGTTAGAGGTGGATATATATATGTTGGAGATACGATTTAAGATAGGTTTTGCACTATGCTTCGAAATAGTCACTTATCCGATATTAATCGTATCAGCGGTTTTTTCCAAAAAAAAACGAAGAAATAAACGAAGAAAAAAGGCAGCAAAATAAGCAAAAAGATCGTTTAAACGTTAAAAATCGTGCAACGCGTTTATTTGTAAAATAATTAGTGGGGAAGCCATTACACGATCCAGTTAAGGCATTATTCCGATTAGGGCGAACGATGGTGAAAAATAGCGAACGAGATATACGCTCGATTATAGAGGAATTAATACGCGGCACGCACCGCACGCCTACCTTTCCACTTTCGTAACACGGGTATAATCCTCGCGCGTAAACGCAACACGGGCTTAATTATCCTTTTTAACCGGGATAAACGTTCCATCGCGAATTTCTAATCTATATTAGCGATGCGCTCGCGACTTTTACTTTTCCCCGTAACCGGCTTCCAAACTAATTGTCCATTTCCCATGGCGAGAGCCAGTTCTAGAGGCAGAAACGTTTGGAAAACGAATCGTTTCGTTATCTCGTGTACGATCGAAACAACCATTCTCGAATAATTATTCACGTTCGAAGTATTCGTTAATAACGATAAAAGATAAACTCCGAACGAGTAGATTTTGAATCGATAGGTGACGATACGATGCGTCTTGGTAATGGTAATATCTGAAAATTTCTGGAAATCGATATTAAATCTTCTTTTATTTGACGCAAGTATTTGACGAAATCGATATCGTTGAATTTTTATAGCAAAATCTGAAAAATCCGTTAAATTCTTCTAACCAGAAAAAAAGAAGAACATTCCGAATGATATTCGAGGCATGAAAACAAAAATTTCAGAGCCTTTCTCTGACGAAATTCTCATAAATTCTCTTCTCTTTTCACGAGCTTCTCCTTACCGTTAAATCGGATGCGCATATTAACGTTCCGTTTTCGTTAATTGCTCGAAATTACCCAGTTCTCACAATAGTTTCGAAGAACACACTTTTACATTACCGTGTCCATTGTTAACGAGACGGGGTCCTATTTCATTCACGATCTTAATTAATTTCCGAGCAACAACGCGTAGATGAAAGTAAACACCGATCTACGCCGCGTGGTTAACGTTTCGTTTTATTAAAACGCGCATATACGCGCAATTCTCACGAGAGAAAAATCGTTCCAAAGACATATCGTTCGTCTTAATTAACGGTTTATTAAGATGGAATCGTAGCCTCTCGCTAATTGGTCTCGCCCCGACTTTCTCACAGAACCAGAATTTCCTCCTTACCGAACATTCGCGATTCAATCTGTCAAACGGCGCCTTAAAAATTGAGAATCAGCATATGCTAATTCCGTGCAACTAGCAGACGAGTTCTCATGATCGTTGGACGCGAAAAAAACTTTCCTCGATTCGATCTAACGTATCGACAATCTCTCGATACGTTAGTCTCGTTCAAAAAAAGAAAAAAAAAAAAAAAAAAAAAAAAAAAAAAAAAAAAATACGTGAACACGATTCGTGAACACGAAAAATTTGATCATGCCTCGATCAAGCAATTTCGTTACAACGTTGCTTGATCGACACCCTGCCTCCTGAATTTCTAATAATTACTCCGTGTTTCGAATCCATCGCTCCACTCGCATACAAAGTTCCATAATTTCCGGAAACCGTCGGCCTGTCCTTCTTACACACCTCTTAAAACGGGACAATTAAGCTACACGTTGTAATTTGCACGATTTACCAAGGGTAGGCAGGGAATTTTCCTGTTTTATCGGACAAGTTTTGTTTTATTACTACGTAACACGGAGGAGAGAATATTCATCGGTATTGGTACAACTCGTAAAACCAGTGACTTGTAAAATTTCGCTAATAATATCGGTTAAACGACGCGAGGAGGTGGCGAATAACGATTAAGGAGAGAGGAGGGGGGATTAGAGGAAGACGAGGCTGGCACAGGTGGTCGCGTTATAGCTCGACAGCGGCTACCTGTCGGCGAGAAGGAACGTGATTAACAAACGTGATCGATCCTCGCGATGCCCGAGATAATTTCAAGCGGGAGTCTTGGCACGCACGATCAATATTTATAACGTGTGGTGGCCGGTGCTCCTGTTTCTTCCACGCGTGGAATCTACCTACCGTGGTGGCTAAACTGTGCACGAGCAAGCACCACGCTCTCGCGTGCGAACGCGATCATTTTCCAAGCTTTACTTAAGATAGAAATTGGCTCGAGAGGGAAACGCAACGATACTTTATTTGGAACCGAATAAGCCGCGGGATCGGGATCAATTCGACTTTAAAAATGGGAAAAATGGGGGAGTTCTAGAACGTGAGAGAAGATATGTCTTTTTTATTTGTACACACTGTCGGGATATTTAGAAGGATTACAAATTGTCCACGGGTGCTAATGATAAATTGTAATTCGTCTTATAAATCATTTATAATTGCGATCTAACGTGCAAGTAAATACGTATTTAATTGCTGTAATTAATTTGTGGAAGAGAATAAATTTATCGTAGATCGGATACAACTGCGAATATAATATTTATAATAAAATTAATTTTTTTTTCGTTTTTATGTAATAACAAAGAAATGTAAAAATTGTTAAAGACCGTTCGCTTTCCCCTTTTCATCGGGAAGATTGTAAACTCGAGGTATTCGAAAATTACCAGTTCCTTTTCTTAAAATTTCTTTTTAAAAAAACCGTTAAAACATTAAATTTACTTTGAATTAAGAAATCTAAAGTTACTTCATACAGTTTCGGGATACTATTCGAGTCGCGAGAGAAACGAATAAAGAAAAAAAAAAAAAACAAAAAAATAAAGAATTTTTCAAAAAAGAGAGACTCACAATAGAGAAATAAGTTATAGTCTCGGATCTGTTCATCGTGTAATCACGGTACTTAAGCAGTACCGAGTCACTTTGCAGATTCTCCGATACCGATACAGACTTTTTTTCCAGGAAGGTAGTAATTTTCCAAGTTATATTTCCCCATTTATGTACAACGTATGGAAGGTGCTCGTTTGTAACGAAATATCGTCCGCCTTTTTCGACTTTTCTCTCCTTACTGTCTTCCAACTTTACAATTTCCACAACACAACGATCTTTCTCCTTCGAGTGATACTTTAAAACTCTTCCTTTTTCCAATCCTTAATCCGATATTCGCGGGGTCTTTGAAAAACATGTTACGAACAAACATTCTCTTCTCAACCAACACACGACGCCCATCCTTCTTAACAATTTTTAAATTGAAACTCATCGCTCGTAAACGTTCGATTCGAATTTTTTATTTGAATACCCGTTTCAATTTCGCCATGTATAAAATTTCCCTTTCGCAACGTACAACGCCAACAATCTCCTCCATCTTAATCTTTTCGAATTGGAACTCTTACGCAACCTGTACGTATAACACGAGGCCTTCATCTTTTTCTATTTACCTCGTAATCTCGATCTCACGATAGAAATTAAGGGTCAGAGGGGCGGAGATGGGATCTTGTCCAAAGATCTGTCGGAACTCGGTCCCAGACGAGGATGGATTTACACGTTCGTTTCGATTGTCTCCAACCGGAAGAAGAAGCTGGCTTTCGTTTCGAAAAATACGTTCCCCGAGGATGTGGAAAGAGAGAGGCAGCGAAGAGGTAGAGAAGGAAACATAAGGACGTACGCAGCCCATCGCGCGACTGGTCTAATTAACGTTGTATTTATATACCCGGTCGTTATTACTTTCTTCGCTGTGTCGTAAATTTTCCAATGTTCCCGCGGTCATCCTATCATTACTGGTAGGAGAATACGCGCGACGCTTTCATCCGTAAACGGCCAATTTCTTGATGCTATCTCCGACGCTTTCGCTTAGCCTTTTAACATTCGAGCAAAAATATCCGTCGTATTTTCACCCTAAACGTTTCATTGCTTCCGCTCGATATCCTTATCATTTGCCACTACTACGACCGTTCTTTAGCCACGCCAAACGCGTGATAAGGCTTCGTTTGCATAAGCCGGTGTAAATCGCAAATGAACGGTCGAACGAAACTTTCCCTCCCCTCTTTTTTTAATTCGTCTTTAATATTAGATCGAGTCCGAGGGTGAGACAAAGTCGGATTATAATAACGACTTTACAACGTAACGGAGACGCGTTAAAAAAAAGTTGCACGGGACTCGTTTCTTTCGCGGCATGGGTCGCAAAGTACCGAAATCTTGGATTAAATCATTCGACATCGTGAATCGGAGCGAAGAGGGAAGAAGAATTAACGAGAAGGAATAACCGTTACATAACGTAACACGCGATGTAATTAATGAGGACATTAAGGTAACAATCTGGCTCTCTCTCCTCTGTAAGTTTATCCAACTTGTCCAAAGAGATCGTGGTCCAGGTTATTAAGCGACTTATGTCGTAAAGCAAAAATAAATCTGACTGGGTTTGCTCGTTGTAAGTAGCATTATAATCACGCTACTTACTAAAAATCAATTAAGACAGAGTCTGGCTCGAAACGCGCCAAAGCTTCGTGCTCCATTGCTCGTTAATTTCCAGATACGAAACGACCGCTCGATCTTGTCTCTTTTTTAAGAAGCTTTTTTCGATCAATCGATCGTTTCCGAGTTAACGTCGGAAAAATACGTAATTTATGCAGAAGAATATTGATCCAGATTAATTTAAAAAAAAGAAAAAGAATTGAATACCAACATCATTTATGGAGAGGAAATAATAGTTATAAGTATATAAGTATCACGTGCATCGATCACAGATGGGTAGAAGATCGGCGTTTTACGAGTCGCATTCCGTTTCGAGTGTCGGAGAATCAAAGAAATGAAGATCGATGCCGTGAATTTGCGCACGTGGGATAGAATAAAAGGTATAAATCTCGTTGATTTTTCCTGAAATTACGGTTAAATCCAGATATTTCCACGATTTCTATCTTCTCACGTGGAAAAAGATGAGAACATAAATCGGATGGAATCAAGCGTCCAGTTCCGAATAATCATTAATTGTTACAAAAAGGGGGAAATCGCGAATAATTTAGAATCTTCTTACAGGCCGGGAATATAAAAATCCATAAAGTTTCTAAAAGAAACTTTTCCCCTCGTCGAGGGATAAAGAGCGTGGAAATTTAGAGACGAAAAAACGAAACCGATTTACAATCGATTCATCGTCATCACCATTATCACCACCAGCGAGACGACACTCGCCACCCTCGCGCGAAAATCGTCGCATTCTCACTCGACAAAAATATCGAGCGAAATTGGCCGACGATGGATGATGGCGGAATCTCTCGAAAGTTATTTCTCGCTTTACTTTCGACACTTTTAGCCGAACTGCTCGTTAAAATTAATATCTCTCTATGCCAAAGACGTTAATTCAATTTACAACGATTGAAAAAAAAAAAA
>NW_006263380.1:435693-444621 GCF_000469605.1 Apis dorsata
AGAAAGAAAAATTTAAACTCTACACTTGGTCACCTTGTAAGAAACGAGAAACGCGATTTGTTCCATTCTCCTCGCGTATTCTTATATACCAAACTCTTTTAGAAACCCAAGCGTTCGCTTATATTCCACTCAGAACTGAATAATTTAGTCAACGATAATCAATCGGTCCGGTGCCGAAAGGCCAACGATCGAAAGCCGGGGTCATCCTTGATTCGTCGAAAGGAAGAACAAATGCAGCGGTTAGAAAGCGTTACGATTCAACAACATCGTTCCATTTCGCCAAGAATGATCGTTTTCGCGGCTACTCCTCGCGGAATGGGAGGATTTCACGCGCGCAAATATCCAATCTGACGTGACACACATGTTTCGTTGCGAGCCGAGGCCGAGGATCGCGCGTAACTGTGCCAGATTATATCGACAGATCTGCGGAGAAAGTATCGCGAGCCAGCGAACAGATGGATTGATGGATCGATCGCGTGATTGATCACCGCCGATGAAAAATCGGTCTGTGACGAGCGTGTGTACGCGTTGAAAACGAAAACGAGCCGATCGAACGGAAAGTGGTTTCGATCGATCGGCCGCGAACAACGTAATCGAGTCACGGAAATTTAACCATTTGAATGGCGAAAAACGACATCCACTCCCCCGCTTATCTGCGATACGATCCATCACGAATCGATCACGAATCGATCACGATTCGATATCGGATGTCTCGCGCAGCGGAGAGGGAGGGAAAAAAAAAGAAAACGTAAAGTAAAAGAACGTACGCCTTTCTTGCGTTTTGCGTGTCGTGGCACGCGTCCGTCAAAAAAGAGAAAAAAGAAGCATCGAGACGGGGAAAAAAAAGTATCGAATTTTGGGACGAGAAGAAGCAGTTACCACGCTTTAATCACATCGATTCGTATTCGAGAGATATTCGTAGAGAACTAGAGAAAATGAACGATTCGGAGGAAAAGTATCGCCGCTATGATGAAAAAACGAAGACGAGTGGAAACGGCGAGAGACAGAAGAAGGAAGAGCGAACGAGTGGAAAGAGCGGGCGAAAGAAGAAGGAACGAAAGTGTGTCGTCCGTTCTGGCACGTATTTCCTTTTCTATGTTCAGAGGGGGGCATCGTTGTTCGGGCCCCGACAAGCCGAAGAGCTTGAGGAGTGCTCGCGGCACGTTGCCCCATAGTGGGGGCAGCGACATAAGTACGAGACGGCCTTAAGAAAAGCCTTCATTCTGATAGCAGATCGCGATTCACGGAGTCGGTGAACTCGTAAAACTCGTGGCCGGGTGACCAAAAACGACCGGCGAGTGTCACCGGATAAGGGGGAGAAGACCCGGAAAAAAGAGAAAGAGAGAGAGAGAGAGAGAGAAAGAAAAGAAAAGAAAAGAAAGATCGAATAAACGGATCGAGAGGCGCCGCTTTCGATCGGGATAAAATTCGCTCGATGCCCGAGACGAAGGGAATCGGACGAGCGCGGTTGTTGGTGATCGTCGAAGGGTGCAGGGAGTGCAGTTGCCAACGGTTCCTCTAAGAGAAATCTCGAGAGATCGAACGCCAAGTCCCGTGGATCCTGCTGGTCAACCAAAGGCGAACGAGGTGGGTAGTGTGAACAAACTTTACACGACTGTAATTGCTCAACGCGATATACGGCGCGAATACGTGGAAGGACTCGTGGTTGGGCCAAGAGCGTTCGTTTACGTAAGTCGAAGGTCGTGAATGATTCCTTCCTTCCATCCATCCGAGGTGAAGAACGCGTTCGAATCTTCTCGAGAGAACAGCCATAGTGGAATAACGATAACTTATCGAAATCGGTGTACGAATAGATCAATGGTTTATTTAATTACCGAAAGGGTTAAGAATCCAAGAAGATCGCGATCATACGGAAATACCATCTTATCTATCTTTACCTCGATCTCGAGAACGTTTTCGAATCGATATCGAGATAACAGCCGCATAAACGATCCCGTAGGATCGTTTCCATCCGGCATCGTCGGATCGGTTCTCGACCCGTAGCAGTAGGAATTCCCATCCGATCTTTTTCAATTTATTAAAACATTGGATACGAAACTTACGTTGTAATTTCGTAAACAATGAAAACAGAAGAGGATCTTTCATCATCGTTGAATCGTTGAATCGGCTCGCTTTTTTACCACGATCGTTATCCGTATTCCGTTCAAATTTCCGCGATAATCGGAAGTTTAATGCCGCGTTCGCACACCTCGCTTTTCGCGTTTTCCGCCACACACGCTCGAGGATCGCGTTATCGCGAAACGGTAATTCCCACATGCTCCAACCCGATTCGCTTCCTCGTTGCCACAATGATACGCGGTTGTCTCGCGAGAGCGAAGAGGAGGAGAGAGAGAGAGAAGATGAAACGGGAAGGGTGAAACGTTAATCGAGCAAGATGGCCAGCCTCGAGAGCGACTCCATCTTCGGGAAACGCTCTCTCTGTTTATTTTCTACTCAAACTGCTCTACGAGGCGGTCGTATTAAGCATCGAGCGCACCATTACCATAATCGGACTTCGATAATCGGATGTCGTACCGTTTATGATCGTATGGGAAATAAAGAACGTCTATTCGATCGGAACATAATACACGATGCATCGCTATAAATCGGTAATGAATGTATAATTTCGAGTAAATCTAACGCGATGCGTGGATCGTTGTAATTGCTTCGAGATGGCGATAGAAGGGCTCGTTTCTTACGATTTCCGGATACGTTTTTTTCTTTCTTTCTTTCTTTATTTCTTTTCTTTTTTTTTTTTTTTTTNTGAACCTCGAAACCCAGTGATCTCTTGATATCGCATACTGGTTTTAANAACGTGGAATTTCGTCGAAAAGCCACATTATAACAGTTTCTTTCGATCCGGTAATGCAAGCCGCTACCAATCGTCAAACTGACAATCCCACACCGTTCGTGGAAAATATATAATATATATTCGGATCGTGTGACACGAGGACAACGAGGAGTTATTTGTACAACGGCGCGATCGACGCGTTCAAAGATGATTTACGTTCGTGGAGTGGACTTGGCTGGCAAGGACGTTCGTTCGCTCGGCAAGGCGACTCTCTTTTTCGTTTTGCGCTACTTGCGCGTCACGGAAAGTGCTTTCCACTCTAACATTAATGACGTCGCGGTCTAAAGTTATCCACGGGAGTTTAGCAAAACCAGTTCACAACCGTGTAGGTATCTCGAAACGTGCTCGACCGACAAATGCTCTTACAGAACGATAATGGGATTACGAGCCACGGGAATCGTCCAATTTTTTCCTTAATTAAAGATCTTAATACTAACTAATATCGCGAAATAAGTAGCGTACCCTTCGCGTGAATGCCAGTCAAATTACGATGGAATCTTAAAAAAAAAAAAAAAAATCCCGATTCATACGCGTTATCTCTAGCGAGATTATCGAGGTGAATTTAGAAACGGGTTAAAACTATAATTTTCTGTGAATCTAATGAAGTAACTGCCGAACCTGCCTACACTATGTATGCAAATGCGTAACACTTGGGGCGTACGGATGCAGTTAAAATCTCTAAGTACTGACTTCTCCAAAGTACAGCTTGCAAATTATCACGAGTATCTCTCCATCGAAACGTCGATCGTTATGGGATGTTATACGAGTCACTTTCTCCCTTCAATCGTGCGATAAGTTTACGCGAGAATTCTTAAGTAACTGTTTGATATTTTCTTGAATTCCTTGAAGAGCGAGGTACAACGTGATATAATTCCTCCGTAAACTTGTTATACCGATAACACGCATCCACGTACGGGCGTAACTTCAATTATATTTAAACTCGTTATCCCGAATACTCGTGAAATATCCTTCGTAGATATCTCTCGCGCCAAAGATACGAAGAATGTGATGGAAAAATCGAAAGCTCGGGAATTATATCCGATCTACTCCTCGAAAATCGATACTTAATCTAAAATACCACCTAGTCACGAGTAACTGCTCCGAGATAACTCGTATCGAAGTGCATTATTCTTCAACGTAAGGACACGTGAGATAATGTTAAATCCTGACGCATTCGCGTGAGGTACATCGATCGCTGTAAGATATTAAACACCTAATTATTTAATGAATAAATAAATCGTAACGGTTAATAAATTATTATGTCGTTTTTTTACCGTATCGATCGACGACGATCGTCCCGATACCTCGATACATAGAACACGTTACATCGTCGAACGCGATTTACACAGTCGTGCGCACGTAACGCGGTAGTCTGTTCATCGAAACGTGTCTGATGACTTATCTCGTATACCTATGACGCTTATGAAATAGTTGGTTGATTGAAATGTACGAGGCGACCGTTTCGGTTACCGCTTTCTTGGCCAAACGCCAATCTCTTCTCCTTCCACCATTTTCGAATTCGCGAAAATCGACTCAACGAGTCGCAATGTAGTAAAAATTTGTAAAATCTTTTCGCGGCAGTCTTTGCAGTCTCGTTCATCATCCGAGAGGAAAGAAAGAAAGAGAGTAAAAAATATAACAACTACGTAGACGAGCACCCTCGTACACGTAACACTTTATCGTCTACTCATTCTATTGGGTTTAAATTACACTCTGAAGGACGGTATAACGGTCCTATTTACATTCAACCGCGCAAGGATTAATGACTAATTGAAAATCCGTGTAGCGAGGCGCAGGACATAGGTTTCGTTGCTCGCGTTAAAAGGAAATGTTCCCGATTTTTGGCACTTCCTTCGCTATTTCTCCGAGGAATCTCCGAGAAATCGTCTAGAAATTCAACGAAATCCCTCTCTTTTATCCTCTTATCCTCGATCGAGGGATGACTCGTTTCGAGGGATCGTTAAACGACGATCGATTCCAAGTCCTCGTTGTGACTCAACTGGACGTTAAACCTTCTCCTCGAGCAATAATATATTTCGTCGGTAGAAGCGTGTGCAACCTGTTCGATCGTAATCAAACCGCTGATTCATTCACGAGTCCTTCTTCGTTCCTTCCCAACGAACGAACGAAACTCGAGTCCGAACGCGTTCCCTTGCCAATGCAACCTCAATCTCGTCCGTCGTCGCGATTGAGATCGACCGGAAAGTAACACCAAGACGAGATGATGTACTCGATCGTTGGAACGTAAAGCGAAAAATCGAGGGAAGAAATATCAATGTAACCATTACGTAACGTTTTTTCTAATCGAGTCCAACAGATTCCGCGTGACGATCACGATCTTTATCACCGCTACTAATTGGTATTCCGACACGAGCAGACGCCGTGAACGTTATTCGAGCATCGAGCGTGGCATGGGAAAAACGCGAAGAATTTCGTTCACTAGACAGCATCGACACCTCGAGAGCATACCATATTTCTAAACGACCGGCGAAACGTTATTTTCCTTTTATGAAACGGGGGGAAGGAAAGAGAGAGAGAGAGAAGGAATGAAATTATGGCCAGTTGTTCAACAATCTTTATATTATATTGGAGAATCGTAATTAGCGTAGAGTAAGGCAAGTTTTAAACGTGTTCGCGTTTGTGCAAAAATCGGTATTCTTACAACATTTCATTAGCTCCTCGCCTCTTTCGACTCTCTAATTGCTAATTAAGAATTTCACGGTTACAGCACGAATTCACACACACGAAAAATTTCCTAAGGAACAGTTTACGTCTTACGATCATCTCCGAAAAACAGTCAAAGTACAGCTATCGTTCCACGATCTCGAACGTTTAGTTCCTTCCTAATTGCCAATTAAAAATTGCCGGCATGCAACGAGAAATTATCGTCATATTCGAATGAATACCAAGGGGAAAAAGTACGAGCGTTGGAAAAAATTCAACGACTGCACAGTTTCACATCCATCCCCCTCCCCGAAAAAGACTACGAGTTATGGTTCGAACGCACGAACGCATGACAAAAAGTGGATAAATCGGAACAACAGAATTAACCCAATTCCCTTCGAAAGATCGGTCCGCTTTCGCCGATGGATCGAAAATCGCCGAAAAGCGATTCGAAAGCGGCTTCCGTGTATTTGTCAAAATATCCGCGGTGGAGGGAGAAAACGGATCGCTCGGCCCCCTCTGATTTATAGAGAGCGGATTTCGTTCGTGAGCCGATTCGCAATAGGCGGACGATTTTCGCACGATGCCCAACAACCGGCTTCGAATTTCACTTCCTAGTGGTTCCGAATACAAATGGCGGTACACACCCAACGGTTCGTGTTCTCGATCAGGAAGGAAGGAGGCGAGGAAACGTACGATTCCTGTGTATTATCCCGGCCAACCTCTGGAAACCGAGAAATCGCGAGTGAATCATCGACGAGATCGTTAGGAAAGAGGGGGAAGAGAAGAGAAGAAACAGGTGTAGACGCGCTACGCGATGACGAAACGCAAGGAGCTTAACGGAATAAAAATGACGCGTTCGTTTAATGGGGGAATGAGAGAAGAGCGGAAAATTCGTGTTGGACGTGATCGCACGCTCGACGAGACGTTTAGAATAGGATGGTATCGAAAAATGCGCCCATCTTTATCCAGGTTAATCGATCCTCGTGCGATACAATTCGCGAATATACCGTTGCCTTCTTGGTGGCGATGCAACATTTTAAAAGAATCGCATCCATTTTTATGCCAACTCTAACGGTACGCGCGTTTACGTGGTCTGACGATGAAAGGATCAATCCGCCGAGCTATCCGTCACAACCGATTTAATGGATGGATAATTTGCATAGTTACTCGCATAAAACCCTTTTCGAATTTAGCTTTGATCGAACGAAACGAGATCCTTTTATCACAACCCACTCGTTTCGAAATCGATTTCAACTGATTCTTCGTTCTCGTTATCCTGTGAAATTATTAAAACAGATGCGTTTCGTTTAACTAGTTTAGACCGTTAGAACGAAATTTCTGAAATTTCTTAACGTTGGAAGAGAAATTTATAGCGACAGGTAATCCATCGTTCCAGTCGTTTATCGTTCAAAGCGTTAATTTTATCTACGGTAATTTCACGTGAAACGTATTACTACTTTCACTGTAAACGCTAATTGAAACGAATACGTAATAAAAATGCGTTAATCAAGTCTTTGAGATTATTTTAATTTCATTTAAGAGACTATCAATATTTCAAATTAACTTTCTAACCTATTAATTAGATGGAAATGGAATAATTTCTAAATTACTTCCAATACAAAATTGAGGAAATTAAGCCGATCGATATGCATCGATCTAATATTGATATAAATAATTGACACGTTGGATGGATGTTTCCGGTTGTTTAAAATAAAACTCGGATTTTTTAAACAAACACACCGTAAAAGACGTCCATCCGTTTAAAAGATACAAACACGATGCGTCCTAATAATAGGAAGGAATCATCGGAGGCAAAATGATCCGCTAAGGTCTCGAAAGGGGTTAATTCGGTTTTCGTAACGCGTGATCGGGCTCTCATTGTGTATCGAGACTACTGTATCATTACATCGTCGAAATGTTCTCGAAACGATCTCGTTACGAAACGATCAAGTTAGACGATAGAGCCAATTCTTCGAACAGGGATACGATACTTATCCTCTAAGAAGAAAAAGGACAATTGCGTTTATTTAACAATTATCCCGTTCAAAACAATTAGAGGATCATCTATCGAAACGATTTTATCGCGTTATTCGACGATTTCGGATGATCGCGTCAACGATATCGACAAACATCCTTTTACACAAAATACATTACATTGAATTCTTCCATTTCTATCCAAAGAGATTTCTTACCAAAAAAATTGGAAATTTTAACGATTAGACTAGAACTTTTACGTCATTCTTCCACTTCGTTTTCTATCAAGGAAACATTGTTTTCGCTCTTAAAAAGAATTTGATTCTAACGGATACGTTGATCCAGCGAGAAGAGAGAAAGATGGTGGCAGGATGAACGACTGCATTCCGAAAAGAACAATCGTGTACAGTTAGGAAATTAGACCGAGTCTCATAAATCCGGAATCCAGAGTTGCGTGTAGATCCAACAGCGGAGGAAGAAGGGGACGCATCATTGTGTAAAGTCAGAATACCTTGACTCACATGATTGGGATCTCGCGAGAACCACCTGCAGCCTTCGTGACTGCCGGTGCAATTATGAGAAAGTCTAGCAAACTCGCTCGTTAGAAGAGCCACGTGCGACCTTCGATGACGCTCAAATTGACGATAGTTAAATTATCGTCTCTCCTGTAAACTGCGATACTTCTAACTAGACTATATATATATATATATATTCTTACTTCCTGTTTCTTGTCTAACTCGTAACTTTCGTTGCCTCGAGACTTCGCTAAAAACAGTTTCTCGAGTCGAGAGAGAAGAAAAAAAAAAAAAGAAAAATTGGTCGATAAGTTTTTCTTACTTTATAAGATTTTATAACAGGATATACAGGATATAGTTAATCGCGTACCCTTGAATTAACTTTAGCAGCAGGTAGAATCACGCGTTAATAAATAATTTCAGTATCTCGTGAAACGGAGCTATTATCAAGAACAAACAAAGATATCGTAATATCTAACAAGATATTATTTTTACTTGGCTCGTTTAACTCGTACAGATTATACGAACGATTGAGCGAACGATCAATCATATCCAAAGTGTCCGAAGAAGAAAAGGAAGTGCTCTTTGTCGAACAAACAGGATCGTTTGCAACTATAGTCACAAAGGACTATAGATGCTTTTGATGTGCAACATGTGTTCGCATTTGCTCGAGCACCGAATGAATCAGAGTATGAAAATTCTATTTGGTTGAAGTTAGAACATTTACTATATAGCTATAGTTATAGCGTACTGGAAATCAGTGGCGTAAAATTGGCTCATTAGAAACGCATGAACGAACAGAGAAGAGCATCGTGGACCAAAATACGGGTCGTTCTTTCACGTGAATTTTCGTGCTAACGTTCCAAATTAATATCCAAATTAATATCCAAATTAATATCCAAATTAACCGTTTTTTTTTTT
>NW_006263380.1:444971-448903 GCF_000469605.1 Apis dorsata
TATCTTATAATATCCTATAATATCATTTTAATTCTAATCATCTCTTTGTAATATATGTATTAGATATATATTACAATCTGTAATCTATTTCAAACTTTCTTCGAAGTAATTCATTTCGTGTTAGATAACCAGCCAAAAATGAAATCAATCGAAACTAAACGAGGTTTCAATTACGATCGAAAGAGAAAAGGAACTACCCGCGTCTAGAAACGCATCTTGTTTATTAAAAATTATTTGTCGCGATTATCTACCTTCATCCATCGAAATTGAAAAGTTGGCAAAATTGAGCGACAATTCATACGGATGAAAATCTAAAATCCCGTGAGAATAGAAATGGAGAGAAGCGCGCTCATGCAACATTATGGATTCCTTCGAAAACCCGTTAAAGCCAAGATGTATCGCCTTTTTGAGCCGCGTCCGATCGCGTAACGAGCTACCAAACGTACGCGGCACTTTTCCACATCCATTTCCCTTAGTTAATGAAACCTGAGTCACGTAGCTTATGTCAGAAGCATCTGGTACAAAGGAATTCTCAATTGAGGCCTCTTGCTGCGAAAGAATATCCATTTTCGTCATCTTTAGAGATGATTAAAAAAAAAAAACTTTCAACTCAGAGAATTCCTTTCGCTTAATTGGAAGAAGAAACTTTTTAATCAAAAATAACACGAGTTTTTCACAACACGAACGTGTATACATGTCGTATCCATTTGTCGAAATCGGTGGAAAAAATGGCCTAGTTTCCGCTTCAAAAACTTATAATTTAATTATAAGTTTACGTGTAATTATTTGGGTCGACAATACCGATGGCCATTACCTTCGCTATCGCTCTCTCTTCATCCTCGAAAATTGAGGATTGGCGAGAAAGTATCCGTGGAAAAAAAAAAAAAAGACACGCTACTACGTACGAAATGCGAAATCATCATTCATCATGATAAATTAATCGCACGATATTTATTGATAAAACCTAGCCTCTTTCGTATAATCTATATCCATTTGCCTATCCACTGATAACAACGCGTCTCTTCCCTCGACGATTTTACGTCGCGCGACGTTTTACCTTTTGTTTAATTCCGTTACTTCTCTCGGTCGAAGAGAACTCGTTCGGTTAGATCGAAATCAGGGGCACGTGTGCACACCTCGAGAACTTTGCTCGAATTCGAAAGAAAACACCTTTTCGATTACACTAACGATGTGTCGTTAACGTAATTTCGAGGAAAAAACGAACGAAAATCATTAATTATTATTAGAGACGCGTTCTACGCGTTGATCTTTTCGATGAACCTCATAAATCGAACGGCTGACATCGAACGATGTCGCTCTATGTAATTTATAATTTGATGGAGCGCGAACCGTTTCGAGGATCGAAGGATCGAAGGATCGGAGAAGAATTCAAACAACACCGGCAGTTAACCGGGAAGAAGAGGAGTTCTAATGACACGTGACGAAGGTGCGATCCGCGTCGAGGAAGCTTTATCCCGTGAATATTCCCATACCGAGCCTCTCTGGATTCTCGTCTCGTCTCTCTTGTCACGAGTCAGGTACATTGTGCCGTTCTTGACAAAGATGCCCGTAAAAAGATACGCGTGTACGCGTACCGGCCGGTTCATTTCGGCAAAATAACGGTGTGCCGGTTGAAAATGGCGGCAAACGAAAAAGGAGCAAAAGAGGAGCGGACGACTCGAAGAGATTCTCTTCGAAAGAGACAGGTTTGATCTCGTAATTCGACTTTCTCTGTATCGTTATAATGATCTTCATCCTCGAAAATCCTCGACACCTTTCGAAATATCAAGGATGTTGGAGAAGCGAAGCACGTCTCGGGTATATTTTTCGAAGGGTGGAAAGACGCTGGACGATGGAAGGACGGCGGAAAAAAGGAAGAGCGGAAAGCGAGAACTCGAGGATGTTCTTACGTGTGCTGTAAATCTGACACTTTATGAACTGTTGTCCCACACAAGGTTTCCGTCTCCGATCGATAAAAGATAAAAATCGTATCGCGGGGAGATGCTCCAGAGGAAAGAAACGACAAATTGATGTTTTATGCAAAGCTCGTTTCGTGGAAGCGGAGATAGCGAGATGGAGCTCGTTGTCGACGACAGGTAGGCAGGGAAGACAGGTGAAACAAGACCACTCGCGGATAACGCAGGTCTCTGTAGTCCGACTGCACGATCCACGAGGGGAAAGGTAGTCGGTTTACCTTACTGACAGCGGTCAGCTCGAGCAAAAGGAACCCGACGCCGGTAATAACGAGGTATCGTGTAACGATCAACCGTGTATTTAATCGTAAACGATGACGGGCCGCCATTATCCTTTAAATCGATCGGTCAAACGTTTAATTACACTCGTTGCAGTATGAATCTCGTCGAGGAAACGCTCACCCTAGCCGACTATTACCGCTTGTACGCGTTTATAGAGTTTACCTTGCTCGGAGGTGTTCGAGCTTGACTTTAATTACTCGACTTCAATTTCCATCTCGAGGAACGAAGAATGGAGCGTCAATCGTCTCGACACCCGTTTAACATGGAAACACGATAGAACGCGAACGTAAAACGTGCTAATTCGAAACCATTAACCAACCTCTCTCTCCACCCCTCTTCTATTACTTCGGTCTCGAGTGGAAGAGCTTGTACGCTTTAATTAAAAAAAAAAAATACTCGCTAGGTATTCAGCACCGCGAAATGATAAACAACCGGGTGAACGATAATTTCGAACGAGTCATCGCGAGGAGGAAAAATAGAAGAAGCTCTCCGCGTTCGTTTCTCGTAATTAGAATCGATTCAAGGATCGAATCGCGTCCCAAATCGAGATCACCGCTGCGACGAATCGTGGCAATTAACAATTAGCAAAACCATTAATCGATCGCTCGCTCTCGTCTCTCCTCTTCCCTCCGTCAACCCGACCGACCTTGTGCAAGGTCTTCGAGGAGGAGTTCTCCTCTCCTCTCCTCTCCTCTCCTCTCCAGGAATGCGTGACTCGACGATTTTCTAACCCGCTTTCAATTACCATTCCTAGTGTTCTTGTTCTCGTTCCCTTCGCGGTGCGGTAGCGCCTGCGAGAGAGAAGAAAGGCTGACGCGCGGAATGCACGCGCCTCGTCTAAATGCCGCGCGGAATTTGTCCCCCGTTTCCTTTCGCTCCTTCGAAATCCTTTTGCCCCCTTTTTTTTCTACGCTCGTGTCCTCACGCGGGGACGCGTGATTTATTCCGTGTCGGAGAGAATAAGAAGAATTTCGCGCGAGCGAGCCACGACGAAGGGAGGAGGGCGTTGCAGGCCACGATCGGTGAATACGTTCGTCGAGAAAACGTTGGGTTGTCCTCCGTGCCACGCTCGTGACGAACGAGACAGCAATTTGTTTCGGCTCGTTGGCCGATGACGCGCTCTCGTCCAACCTACGCACGCGTTCTGAAGAGAGAATCTCGTTTTGCATGCTTAATGTCATTCGGTTGTCGCATTAGCCGACCAAATAGACCGGTCGACCGATTTAATTTTCGAGGTGTAATGATGATGCGTCCTCCGTGGGATGTATATCGATCAGGGTAATATTTCGCGCGCAGAGGATCGCGCTCGTTCCAAGGCTAATAACTTAATCTCGTTCTTTGGACGGGAAAGGGGTAGGTAACCTCTTCGTAGATGTTCATAAGCCGGATTATATATGGCGCGAATGCACGACACCAACTCACCTTCGTCCGAATAAATAAATCGATTTTTCGTTTTTTATTTCGCTCCAAGGAAAAAATGCAAAAATTATTTTTTCCAACGATATTTTCGATCCTTTTCGCTTCGATTCTTCTCCCGTTCGTCGATCTCGTCGATAAAGCGAAGGAAAACAATGAAATTGTTTCGTATTTTTCCAGTCCATGATGAAGAGGATCTCGCTGATTTTATTGGCGTTCGTGTTCGCGGCGTCCGTCGCAACGCTGCCACTCCGAGACACC
>NW_006263380.1:449065-450080 GCF_000469605.1 Apis dorsata
ACGTTCGATTGTTTCCTCGGGACAAGGACGCGGCTCCAGTTTCCACGGAAACAGGGATTGTCACCGGCAAGGACGCGACGAATCAGTCGACAAAAAAGCAATCAGAGAAGACCGACGGTGGAACGAAAGAGTCTTCGAAATCCTCGTTACCAGCCTCGATTCAGGATAATAATCGAGCGGGGGGCAAGGATGAGGACGGTCCCCGCTCGTTGAAACGCGTCAACGAAGCGAGGGACGACAAAACGGGCAAGAAGAGTCGAAGGCATAAAGCCATTTTCGTCGATTACCCGCTCGTACCGCAACTTCCATTCTCCAACGACATCGCCCCTTACGACATCGATTACCCTAATAACAAGTTCGACACCGAGGAGAGGAGGACGGATTCGAGTAACTTCGAGGAAAGCAACATCTTCTACATCAGGCTACCGCCCACGCCGTACATGTTCGTCCCAGGGTTGGGTTACATCTCGCAACCGCCCACCTATTCGACGACCAACCTTCAACCGCTCGTACAAGCGTACAAGAGACCCGGAAGGCCGAAACCCGCGTACCAGCAATCCGTCAACCGCCCGTTCATCAAGCTGCCCATCGATTTCGTGAGCAACGGCAAGCCGACGTCGGTCTACCATTGGCAGAAGAAGACGAACAAGAAACCGACCGACACCCCGATCACCAATCTGGACAGTCTCTCCGCGGATTTCGTGACCAATGGGAAACCGACCGCCATCTATCAGTGGCAGGCCAACGCGAAACCGACCAACAAACCCGACCACGATTTCGTCCACAAGCTGGACAAAGGCCCGTACGAGTTCAACGGCAAGCCGACCAGTTTCTTTCTGCTGAAACCGGATGGAACCACCGCGGCGCGTCACCCTTTCCGCTATCCCGATTACCAGGATAATTCCTATTATTGAGGACGCGTGAACGGAGCTCGTTGCTGCCTCGGAAACGAACCGCCGTTTCCTCGAGTCGTTGAAAAAAGAAAGGAGGAAAGAAAAATCGGCGGGATTACGAA
>NW_006263380.1:450388-456841 GCF_000469605.1 Apis dorsata
CCTCGAATCCATCGTCGGCGGAGAAGTGATGAGAGGGCACGGCTCGATCAGCATGCACGAGAAACGTGAAACGAAGGGAACGAATCGATCGATTCGCGATTCTCGTTCGAATCGTAACTACGTATAGTATATAGAGAACGAAAGAACGAGCGGATAACCGATGCCAGGATACGCATACGCGATTGCTTAGAAATTGCATAACCGCGCGAGGCGGGTTTCGAAACAATCGGCTTCTCGGCCGGTCGGCGATTCGTATCGCGTTGCATTTACATCTAAAAGTATGGGTTATTACTGCGGATGATTATAAAGGAACTGTTCTCCGCGAGGCGGGGAATCGTTGAATGAAAAGTTTCATCGATGATCGACGTCTCGAGTGATACCATCTCTTTGTCGGAGATTTGTTTCTTTTCTTTTCTTTTCTTTGATTTTCTTTTTTTTTTTTTTTTTTTTTTAGTAGGTACGGTACCTTCGAGTTCGATATCTCGGCGAGGAGAAATACACGAGCGGAAGTTGGAAATAAGTTTGATCCGTGAATAAGAATAAGAGAAATATCACTGCGGATGATCGATTAAGAAGAATGGTTAAAACGAGATAAGAATGGAAACGGAAAATAACGAGTTTCCGTTTCTGCACGCTCGAAATACCTTTTTGATTTCTACTTGGCATTCGCCGAGCTGGCTTCGCGTAATTAAGACATGTCGCTACGACTAATTATTACGATGGAGAGTACTTAATCTCGAACAGACGATATATATATCTACAATTATTGTTTTTAACTGTATAGTTTCTATTTATAAGTCTATTTATACGTCAATTAATTAAAAAAGTGCGTATATATATATATTTTTTGCTCAAACGTAATTTAAGTATTGCGTTAATTGATCATTCCTTTTTTTTATATGATTTTCGAGCGAAATCCACGATTATCTGTTTTAGTACCGTCACACTATACTTAATGACGTATATTTATTTGTAAAGTTCGTATATATATATTGATTTATCTTTTAATTTTGTAAATACGTGAAAAATACACGAAACCTCGAATCGATAACTTTCCCATCTTTTTCTCCGAGAAAGAGGAATTTCCACGTTCTTCTGGGACATCCTTGCCAGTCGCACCCCGATTGCGTCCACGAGAAAACGTGTTCCATATGTTTCCCCCTCTCACGTAACACAAATATTGACTTGGGACGCGAGTCTGCTCGGGATTATATCCTGTCTGGTTACGGGAATACCTCGCGATCTATGCGCTACTTGCTTCAAAGAGATTGAATTCAAAGATCGCGATAACACCGACGCCAGACATCCAGGAAAAGCCAGGTTTAAATGGAATTTCAATTCAACCTCGCGATTCCCTCAGCGATATACGGCCGGGGAATACGTTCGTGAAATAAATTTCCTATTTACTTCTTATTCCCGAAGAATACGCGGGAGAAAAATAGATCGCCGATCTCATATCGAAATATAACGATTCGTCTTGCTTTGAAGCGTCTCCGTTACGTTACGACACGATACGATATTGGATAGACAAATTTTCTTTTTCTTTTTACGACGAGCGACGAGCGCTTTAAACAACGCTAGAGAGATTAATCCTTGTCACGAATTACGAACACGCCGGTTGAAGGGCCTGAAAAAAAAAAAAAAAAAAAAAGAGGAGGAAAAAAGGAGGAAGAAACGTGGAATGGTCGAACAAAGGAAGATAGACACTCTGGTCATTTCAAAGTTTGATGGTCAATTACCAAAAAATGTAGGCCTGGGGGCAAAGGGTTCGCTCGATACTATCGCAAATGTACTGTAACGGGTTAAGAGCGGTTCTCATTCTGAAATCGGGATAAAAAGTTACAGCTCGACAGCCGTTTAAACGACCGACGTTGAATCGAACGAACAATGCTATCCTCCACCAATCTTCATTTTTTCTTTTTCATTCTCTCTCTCTCTCTCTCTCTCTTCTCAACGGGTACACACAACAGCCAACTTGTTACAAAGTACTATAAATACTTTTATTACGCTACACTGAATGCCATGGTTTCGATACAATTGAGCTTCTTCCTATAACATACGAATATAAGAATATAAAAAATGTCTGCTGCTCTCGCGCTTCTGCAATTCATTATATTAGAAAAAGAAGAACCAGTAAAAGATCCTTGCACGGATATACAAATAGAAAAGGCATGTGCATCCCTTAGAGTAAGTAATATGCATATTGTCCAGTCTTTCGTAGAAATTCGCTCTAGTTCGATTGCTCCATGGAGATTATCATCGCTGCTTTGCTACGCATCCTCGATCGTTTTCTCTCTCTCTCTCTCTTTCCCCGGTTTCCTCCTCGCATGATCGGCATCTTCCATAAAACAATCGCGCGTGACGGTGTATAATCTTTTGTAAAAAACGGCACACATCGACGTACGATAGAAAAAGTTAATCTGTTAAACTTATAAAAATATATTATACAAGTTGAACGTAGCAACGGGAAGCGGTCGTTGGTGCATCGGCCGAGAAAAACCGAGGAGGAAGAAGAGAAGCGCCAACGATCGCCTCCCTTCCCTGACTTAATTATCTCTGAGCGTATATACCATTATCGTCGAACTCAGTCGCAGGCGTTTGCAAAATTCTCCTTAAACTATTCCTAAATTTAAGTCCGCCTCTCCTTCCCTCCAAGAGGAAGGAGAGTCTCGGAGTGAACCTAAATCTAAATATCTCTAACAACTGTAACAGAAGTGGAACGGTTTTTGCAGGATACGCGTGGCTTCGAGCGCGAAGGACGACTCCGATCCGAGAATTCCTTTGTCTCTCTCTCTCTCTTTCGCTCTCTCACTCTCTCTCTCTGTCTCTCCCCCTCACACGCGCGCATTCTTTCTCATTCTTTCGCCCACGTCCTTCTCAAACATCTGATCCTCGGCTTGTCGTCGACGTGTCGCGACTATTTTAAGTTAACAAGCTGACGGGCCGCCAACACGTGACGCGATTACGCGGATATTCTCGACGAGTCGCGGATTATGGTAATAAGGGGTGATAGTAGACGGGTTTGCGACTTTTCTCCATCACGTAGAACGCCTTCGGCTTCCCGTTTCCGGGGAAATTCTTGTGGATGCTCGTCGATCCGGATTTGCCCGTGATCGGTGCGTAGTACGACATGGCAGCCTTCTTCCGGTGTTTCTTCACCTTGGCGGTGTTCCTCGCCCCGTGGAGCTCGTTCGTCAAGTGGATCCTGTGCACGCCCGAATCGTCCAGCCTGTACGTCTTGTTGCTCGTCCCAACGTTGTTACCCTTCTTCGTCGACTTTTTGTCCTCGTGCTCGGGATAGCTCAGCCTCTTGTCGTTGTTCCTCACGTGCTTCGAGGGACTGCCGCCATTGCCGCTCTGGCGAATCTTCCCGTTGTCACCGTTGGCGAAATATTTCTTCTTCTCCTGGAGAGAGAGATTATCCTGATTACCTTGTTGTTGACGAGCACCGTCCTCGAAGTTCGACGAGCCTTGATACTTCTTCGAGACGTTCTTCTTCGCTTGCTCCATCTTCATCTGAGCGTGGAGCCTCTTCTTCTCGCTGATCTTCTTCACGACGGGCAGATTCCAATGATAGATCTTGGCGGGTTTTCCATTCCCTTGAAATCCTACGGGGAAATTCGGCCCGGTCTTAGTTACCTTCTCGTCTTTCACGTTCTTGTGCGGCTTGGTGATGGTGTAGTAAGGCGGGCTGGCCGGAAGCTTGACTATGTAGACGTGGCTGTCTCGATGACCGTGTCGACGGCTGTACGGCTGATGAATTCTCGTCTGGGAGTTTAGTCCAGGCGGTTCGGGACCCGCCAGCCGTTTCTTGTGGTGTCCATCGGGAATCTGAAGCGGCGCGAGGCCGAGCCGATTCAGGATCGCGGCATTGCTCGTGTGGACCGTCTCGAAGTTAGTTATCGTTTGTTCGGATGCGATTACGAACACGGCGGCGCACGACAGGAACACCAGCGTGCAGCCGAGTAATCTGAAACAAAGAAAAAGACAGGTTAGTTTTAGTAGCTAACCCGAACGCTTTCTATTCCAAGAGAATCGTTACTCCATATTTTTCAACTCACTTTGCAACGAAAAACCATTTCCCTTTGACTTCTCATCGAATTCTTTCTTTAAACGTTGCGACGAAACGATCGATCCGAACGATTTTCACATAAAACGTCTATCCATCCGAGCGAAGGAAAAATACACGTCGCGGTTCTTGGTCTAATATCATTCACGCGCGACGCTTTCAACCGAACGACGATAAAACTTTGAACGCCTCGTGAACGGAAGAAGACATAGCCGTATATTCCGTCCATACAACCGTCCAGCGCGCGCAAAGTGAATATCAAAGACGACGGGATCCCTGTCACTTTAGAAGACAATCCATCACTGGATGGCAAGTGATGGAGTCTAAAAAAAAAAAGGAAGAGAAGAGAAAAAGCCAAGACGGCCATGACCTCGTCTATGGTGGTAGGTAGGAACGTTTCCTGTTCGGAGGAATGGAAAGAGACAGAGCTTGGAAAGGCATCGTGTTGGCAGATCGTAAATATCAGTCGCGTCGTTCGAGCAAAAACGGGGCAAAAGAAAATTTTCATCGATCGTAAATGCGACGACTCTGAAATTTTACGAGCGGCGAAACGAGCCGAGAAAAACGCGAATGCGGACGTTTCGAAGCGGTGGATCTCGGAGATACCTGTTACGCGGATTCCTCTTAAAGGGATCGGAATCGTGGCTCGTCGCGTTTACCTACGATAAATCAGCTTTTCTTAATTACTCCTTTCACGCGTGATAAGTCTCGCTAATTTTCCGCCATTCTTCGTTTTCCCTCTTCTCTTTTCTAAGCCAACGCAGCGTATCCGCGCGGCGTGAAAGAGAAACGCGTCTTCCATTCGTATCTATTCGCGTCTCTCGATCGTCGGTTAATTTCCAATTTCGACGAAAATAATCGTAAATAATAATGATTGCCCGCGGAGAGAAAAACGGCTCGTAAATCCAACTAACGCCGTTACGTAGAGATTACGTGGAGAGACTCGACTATAATTTTTCTCTTATTATTCGAAACAAGTGTCCACTACTCTAAGCCGTTGGCGCATTATTCAATAAATTCTGACGTCTCCTCGACGAATCGGCAAACGATCGTTTGCCAGCCGTATCTCGAAACGATCGATAATAAAGGGATTGAAAACAACGGGTTTCCGCTCGAGCGGAAAACGAAGTTGACAGAAGAGAAGACGTAAGGTAAGCCGGGTAATTAAATATTCCTCCTCTTTTCTTTCTTGTCAGGCCCGAAAAGAAAGTCGGAGAGGAACGTCAGTCACGCGATACTCGTGGAATTAACTTGCCATTCGTTTCCCTCGTTGCGAAATTATTTCCTCGATTATTCCAATGTCTGTTTCAACGAAACTGCAAACGAGGAAAACATCCGAGAGACGGAGAACGTGGACGAGAGATAAGAAATAATATCGCTCGACGATATCGTTTCTGCTTACAGATAACATATCGATTTTGAGGGAAGCTCGGGAAACGGAGTCTCGTTAATTTTCATTAGGACGAATATCCGTCTCGGGCGATACGCAAATCTCCCTCCTAGACAAAGCTCCATTCACGCGATTCGCTCGAATCTCGAGCCACTCGTCGCGTTATTAGCTTTATCTGGCTCGATCTTCGACGCAATAAAAACACGCGGGCGGTTGGAGGAACGGACGGGCCGTTTCCTCAATGAAACTCATTGTTCGAAAAAAATCCCTTCTCGTCGCTTGAGCTAAACTCGCTCGCGCTGGAGAGAGAGAGAGAGAGAGGAAGAGAGACGGGGGGTCCAGTGACGAGCGGAAAATTCAGCAAACGGATTCGAGCAATTGGAGCACGCGTCGATGCGAGTTTGCGCTTGTGACTGTGCGATCATTCGGAGAATTTATATTCGTGAGAGTGCGATTGTGAATCGCGTAGTGGACGACGCTTCGAGACATGCCGTATCGCGGCCCAGTAAGTCGAAACGTTATTCTTACTCGTCGAGAGAACGAGAGAGTCACGTTCGAGGCGACGTTAAAGGTTAATAGTGGGATCGCATTAATGGATCGGACGGTAACGATGGTGGAATAACAATGCTGCGCGAAATCGTCAATGCCCAATCGTTCCCGCCGTAAAAAGACACGGAACATCCCCCGGTTGAACGATAACCCGACAGTTGAAACGGCCGATGGTCGTTACTCCGCGAGTTTCAACTCGACACTGTCTGGCAAGAAAGGCTCGACTCCGCGATTACGATTCCGCTTAGCGTCAGGAAGACGATCGAGCGTCGACCGTGCGCCGATCGGTAGTCCATTACCGTTCGACGTATTCGTCGAAAGCGCACGATTGGCAGGTTAGAAGAACGCGGAAGAGCGAGCGTGGTAGAGAGAAGCGGTTGGCGCGACCCGAGCGGGTGAGGCGAGGCGAGGCGAAGATGAAAAAGAACCGAGAAGGGGGGAGAGG
>NW_006263380.1:456889-458968 GCF_000469605.1 Apis dorsata
AAAAGAGAAGGACGAACAAAGGTTGGAAATGGAGAAGAAGGCAGAGCGCGCGAGAGAGAGAGAGAGAAAGAGAACAGCGATCGGCGAGCACGTGCGCGTGCATACGAGGCGGTGGACGCGTGAGAAAGAGCGACGAAAATGCGAGGGGCGCGAGNGGAAGGAGCGGGAGAGACGGAAAGAGAGACACACACACACACACACGAGGCACGTCGTTGCACCGATGGAATGAAAAATGAAAAGGAGCAGCTACGCTGGCGTGTTGCGGTGAACCGAGATTAATCTCCATGATCATCAGCGGGATCAACGTTTGCGGGTGATTCGCTTTGGATTCTCTTCCACTCGACCCGACCCGATACACCACGAATGGAATATCGAATAACGCTTCTCGAGACTGGACAGATATTGCTTGCGAATAACGTTCGCGCACCGAAAGACCTGGAAGGAAATTATGCGCGCGGACTACGTAAGTATCATATTTATAGGAAGATACGGGTTAAAAGTACGATAGTAGACGGTGCGATAATGGAAAATATACGTTCTGTTTTGTATATATATATATATATATATATACATGTGTGTGTGTGGAACGAAGCGTAAATGTAGCGGCGAATGGCCATAAATTTCGCGAAACGCGCGAAATTGTGAAACGAGATTCCGATTTTCAGGTTTCTATTAATTAAATGAAGCGAGCGATCCACACGACGCTTTCGTTCCGGCGAACCGTAACGTTTCCATCAGAGAGGATGAAAGCTCGAGTCATTAGCTCGGCACCCGACCGAGTGCACTCTCTCTTTCGATGTACTTGTTAGGCGCTCTTGTAATTTGCCAAGTAATTACCGAGTCTATCGGCTCGTTTCATCGGCTATCCGCCTGTCCGAGTATCGGCGTTCGAGCCGGTTCCAATCGTTCGCCGCTTTTTTCGTAAAATTTAACGCGACTTCATCTGGCCGATTGATTCAATAAAGCGTCCACGAGTGCGCTAAGTAAGTAACTCTCTCGAGGCAGATCTCTATACGACCTCTCTCTTTCCCTCTCGCCAGTTTTCCCCGACAAATTGGTTACGATCACGTGAAAGCTTAAACGAGAGAATAACACGGCAGTTGGACGATCCGTTTCACCGCGAGGACGGGAAGGGAGAGGGGAGAGGGGAAGAGGAAACGGGTAGTCAGGTTCGACGAGACGTCGGTGGTTGCCGCGGGGTTGTAATGGCCCTCCAAGCCTGTAATTTCTGTCTTGGTCGAGTTAACATTCGACTGCGAGAAAATCCAACTCGCCACCCATGACTCGCGTCCCGCCATCTCCTCCTCTCGACTCCGTACTCGTTCGAGTTGATTTAATGTAACCACGACGGGAGTCATTCTCGGTTCCGACTCCATCTCGGTTCCGACATCGACGTGGAAATATATAGCCAAGAAGATGTTGCTCGTCGGGATGGTTGGAACCTCCTCTCCGCTCGTTCGCTCGTTTTCATCGCGACACTTTTTTGCAACAGGCGCGTGAAACGAGGAGACGAGGGGGAGGGTCGTTCGTCGATCTGTCGCTGCACCGAGTTTAATCCCGGTCCCGAGCTCGATCCGCCACGCGATCGAGCGACCGATCCGCGGAGGGGGGAGCAACGCCGCACGCCAACGACTCGAAAACGAATCTCGTCGAGACTTCTCGCTTCGATCGGAATATGTCGAATTCCTACGAGCGTTTACCGGGCTGTGGAGAGAGAGAGAGAAATTCCACAGCTCGAACCGTTTCTCGTTCCACGGATACCTGAAAGTTCTCGAAAAGGATCTTCCTTTCCTCGGATCTCGAGGCTCCCCGCCGATTCGAGACGCGGACGGGGACGACGCGTAGATTTCTCGATGTGTACTCTTGTCAAGCCGTGAAATTAATGCGTTCGTCCATTCGCATAATTGCGAGAGGGATCCTTAACTACGAGTTTAATCCGAGAAGGATTCCGTGACGAAGCGTGAAACAGGCTATAAACCGCGACGATAGTCCCCCGGCGATAGCGTCCCGATCGACGACGAACTCGCCGCTTCTCGCGCGAACTCGCTTTTCTCGCCTCGAGAATGCCGCGACCGACCG
>NW_006263380.1:459215-463579 GCF_000469605.1 Apis dorsata
ATCCCGTGTCGAGGAATGATTCGGTGGTCTGGAGAGCGAGCATTAATCCGCGCCACGATCGGAAGCGAGGAGAGATAGCGCGCGAGGAAGAGAGAAAGAGGACGAGAGGACGAGGGAGTTTGTTCACCTTGGCTGGGCGTAGAGGACTACCGAGAAGACTCGTCCACGAAGAGCGGCAGCGGCAGCACCCTTGTCATGGACTTCGTGCGAACGCCACACGTGGTTGGACGCGCGATAACGCGCGTGTCGAAGGAGGCTTTCGCGCATGAAAATCCAGTGGACGTGGAGCAGGGTGCGATAAAATCCCCCGAGAACCCGGATTAGGATGACTCGAAGCGTGCTTGGCGGAGCAAGGTGCGCGTTACGAGTAGTTATCGGCAGGGATTCCGCATAATCGAATATCGCAATTTCGATAACGGTATTAGATCTCGGCTTAACGAACGAGTATGTAACGAGAGGGCGCAGCACCAGTAATCGCGAGGAGCTCGTGATTAAATAAGAAACCGAAATCGTTCCCATGCGAAAACCAGTCAAGATCTCGTAAAAATCGGGTGGATCGTCTATTTTATATTGCTATCCGAATAGAATTTATTGCGCTACACAGGTAAACAACGGGTCGAGATTGGTAATAAAGAATAAAGGAAGAACGGTCGGGGGAAACGAAGGAGGGAAAAAAGGAATCGTGGAATGGATGAAGATGAATCGTCACGATGGATCGAAAGAAGCGTGGAACACGAGCGGAAAAAGGTTCGATTTGATACAAAGTGTGTGGAGGTACGCGTGTGTATCTATTAGAAACGGTCGGCGTCCGTGCGCAATCGCGTCCAACGTATTACTAGAGGCGAGGCGTAATCACGGGGCAAGCGGTAAAAAATTAATTGCGATCGCGGTTTGATAGATGTCCAAGTACGAGCGGTCAGCCACAGGCAAATGACAGTGATCGGTAAATGCACGCCTGTGGAATTTCAGCTTCGATTCGACGTGACTGAAATAATTTATTGGTTTCCGCTTCTCCGGCTAGGAGAGGTATCGAGAGAGCCGTGCGCGCAGTCGTACGTATACGAGCATATCGCGTCGCGTTCGTGCACATCGTGGCTAGGGAAACAGGGGGACGGCGTGCCGTCCATAAATCTCAATGCACCGAATTCGTCTGGTCCGTGTCGGGTCAACTTTATCGCGATTAACCTCTTCCTTCCTATCGCGGGGCAAGCTTTTCTAAATTCGATCCGCGAGTCCTCGCGCGCACGGATCGCGCCATTTTCGCGCGTCGAAAGGATTATCAAGATGGTCGGGATTGACCGTGGTCGTAGAGAGGATCAGCCGGAAAAGTAACGCGTTAAACGAGGGAACGAGAAAAGAAGCATCGAGATGTTGCCGCGAAAGATCGTAATCTTAGAGCGGATGAACGCACTCGAGTTGGAAGAAAAGAAAAGAAAAGAAACATTCTTTCCCGAAACGTGTCTTCTTTCCATTAATAACAAAGATTATTACGTATAATTCTCATCAATCGCAATTACGCGAGACAATATTTCTCGCAACAATAAGCGGAAACATTTATCATTTTCGAGAAATTTATTCCTCGTCTCGAGATCGCCTCCAGCTACGAATAAAATTTTAATATCGCGCCACCAGTCGGCCGATAAATCAAAGCTAAACTTTCAGATTTTTCTTCCTGTCCGTGGGTCGAAGCGTGTTCCAGAGATTCACGGTGAGGACGCATAAAGGGATTCTTCTTCGCAAGTTCCAACGATCGTTCCGCCGCTTTGGAAGCATCGAAATCACCGGCTAGAATCTACCCTAGGCGCGTTATTTTCCGGTTCTGGAAACGCAGCCGAGCATTCTTCGCTTAAACGGCGCGCATAAATCAGAGAGGAGAAACAGAGAGAGAGAGAGAGAGGAAAGGAATTATCATGCAAATTCTTGGCCCGTCGTTTCGTCACTTTTCAATTAGATCCCTGTCACGAGGGAGAGGAGAAGCCACGCCGTGGCGATATAATTCCTCGCGATAATTTCGACCCACGCGAGATCTCTGCCATCGGTTAAACAAATCACCCGCTTTCTTCGCTCTTCCATCGATTCTACGATATCTACGTGGTTGGAAACGCCAACAACTCCAGCGAAAATAATATCGTCCGACCCATTCGAGGCAACAATCGTACGATCGTGATCCAAGTATGCCTCGAGTTCACCGTACCTTCTTGTCACCTGCCAAACGTAATCGAGGATAAGATTCCTCTTGCAAAGAGAGAGAGAGAGAGAGAGAGAGAGAGACTCCAAGCGGTTTTAAGCGGCAAACCGGTCAGCTACCGGTTTGATCGTCCTAGCGAGAATTTCCACGTATTTCGTTGGAGATGCCAGATGGATCTCTCAGGTCTCTCAGGTACGATGTTTATCCACGAGGAAATACATTAACGAGCGTGGCGATCGGTAAGAGTATCCGTGACGATTGACGAACAGAAGATACTCGGTATAATTGGAATCGTACGAATACCGAGTTCGACGATGGAAAGACGAGAATCGAATGGATAGATACGTACATAAATTTCGATTTAAACGATCGCCTCCCCTTCCCTCCGCGAGATCTATCGCGGGACAACGTCGCGCAAAAGGAGAGACGTTGGTTCGAACTGGCTTCCGTGTATCGCGAAAGGAGGATGGTGATCGGTAGCCAAGAAAGGTATCCGGCGGTGATTAGCGTTGAAAAAAGGCATGTTCGTGCTCGGGAAACCCATTAAGGGCTTTCATTCTCGACGCGGCTCGTTACGATCGATCCCCTGATCGGGTGACGATCTTCTCCCCCTGATCGATCGGTGGTTCGCCACCATTACCAAGGTCGCGATCAGAAATGAAGAGTAATTTTACGCCAGCGTTGATTAATGGGTCGAGAGATGGGAGGGAAGGAGGGGGAGGAATAGAAGGAAAAAAATTGAGAGAAAAAATGAGGGGAAAAAAAAGAAAGGAAGGAAAGAAGGAAAGAAGGAAAGAGGAACACGCACTCTCCGTGGGAGAGCATCATCGATTCTACGTAACTCAGACATCGCCTTATATAGCGCGAACCCTCCTTCTTACGGCCCATTAGATCGCCACGCATTGCCAAGAAATCACGGAAAGACCAGGGGGGGAAAAATGGAGATGGAGATGGAGATGGAATAGGAAGAGACACCGTGAAAAGTCGATCGTGTCTCTCCATAAGGACGATCTAATCCGTTCTCGAGAGCGCTGTTTGTTCAGGAATCAGGAAGGCATTGTCACCTTCTTGCGGCTATTAATGCGATCAGATGTTTATCAAAACGCAATTCGAGAAGATTGAAGGTGATAAGAAGAGATAATAAATTTATGCGGAGCTTTCGACGATAAATCGAAAGGTTTAATCGAATTTCTCGCGAGCTATTCGACGAACTGTGAAATTCGTGATGTGTAACGGTTAAAGGAGGAGAGGTTGATTAGCTCGGCCATTTGGTTCGCGGCAGAAAATAAATTTCCTAGGGTGTAATTACTGGAAATACGAGCCGGTGTTCACGACTTTTGCTTCATCGAATGCGACAAGGATTTACTATCGAGGTTGAGCACGCGATTCAAGCACGGGCAGACTCGTCGTTCGACATGTAAAATTGCTCGCTACGCGGAAAACCGTCTGAAAGCATCCGGCGGTCACGGATTGTGCTTTCCAACTACGTGCCACGAATCCCGGAATATGTGTATTTCGTTACACGGGAAAATGCCGGATAACGCGATCAACACTACCTTCGCCAACACGCGTCCAATTTAACCAACCGAAAAATTGTTCGGGAAAAGGAACTCGAGAGAACGTATAAAATACGGTCGAAAACCTTGCCAATTCGAATCTCGAGGGAGGAGATAAAGCCTTCTTTAAAAATTTATATCTCGATTTGCAGGATTTTCTCTCGAAGCCTCGTGCGCAGGAGAAAGAATAATAAAATTACAGTTTTATCCGTGTATTTTTTCCTTCTTCTTTCTTTTCGAAGCAAGGAAAAAATTTCCTTCGAAATTTCTCGACGAGAAATCGTCGTGGTCGATCGTGGCCTCGAGAATTCCTCGATAATTCGATTACCGGCCCGAGGAAATATATGTATAGCGCGATGATCAGGGACGATAATATCGACATAACGTTATCCACGTGGAATCTCGAGCGATAAAGAAGCCTTTTAGCCCTGTCTGCCGCGAAAGTGACGTGCGGCGAATTGCAAACAACGATCCCGCGGAAGAAGGAGCTCGAGAGGGACTCCCTCCGTATTTACATCGATCGTAAATTCACCAGCCATAAACGTATATCTCGCCATTAGATTCCGCACCACCCGCGTCGTACGCTTCTCGAGGACACCGAGTATATATATATATATATA
>NW_006263380.1:463827-470464 GCF_000469605.1 Apis dorsata
TGTCGCTTCACATACGGAGACTCTGGCTTTGAACGTTTCAGAGGGACGCGTATGATTTTATTACCGCGTATGCTCGACTTTTACAACGATTCCCCTCCCTTCCGTTTCCGTTCGTAGGCCACGAATACGAATAAGATATAATCTCGTTAAAATTTCGCGTAAGAATTATTATCGAATCATCCGATTCGATATTTTCGGAAGGGAAGCGCGGATTCATCAAGTGGCGAGTGGCCTCCCCTCTCGATACTTGAAATATAATATACAACGCGATCTACCCTCCGATTCTACGAAAAAAAAAAGCGCACCCCAAACAGGCCGAAATTAAGCTACCATTAAGAAACACGAGTTCCTCGAAGAGAAACCCCTAAAGGTAATTTAGCCGAAGCTGGCGCACCCCAAACAGGCACAATAGAGCGCAAAAGGTGGAGAGACGTCGTCTCGTATCGGGAAACTTGGACGCGAATCTACGGCTTCCGAGACTTCAAAGGGCGCGAGTTGCCGACCGATGGAAAATACGTATGTACGTATGTAGCCGATATCGCTTCTATAAAGGCGATATTGGACGGGGAACACGAGCACGAATACGAGAAAACGGAATAAGGAAAAAAGGGGAAAGCGGAGTCGAGGAAGGTGCGCGATATTGGAAGAAAAGAGTCTGGTGAGAAGAAAGAAGGAAAGAAGGAAGGAAGGAAGGAAGGGAAGAAAGAAGAAAAAAAAAACTATTGAGAAAGTGTGAAAGAAAGGAGGAATATAGGATGTAAAATAAGGGGATACACGGTGAACGTCGAACAATACGATTGTGTCTTACGAGAAGGGCCCGGTCTATGGGGTCCATTGTTTTGGTCACGTAGCCCTTCCTCCCTTTCGCTCTATAATAGCCTCGAGTATCTTTCGCCTGTGTATCTGACGCATTCATCCACCGTGTAACATCCTGCACATTCTCAACGTTCCAAGGAACCTGTTACTTGGCGAGATACCAGATACCAGAGCGTTCTTTTCATTCGGTATTATTCATCCTTCGCTTCTACACCACGGTAAGCACGTTAATTGGCGCGGTTAAGCGATCGTAAACCCCTACGATTCTCTAATTAGTTAATTGGATTAACGCGCTCGTACGATAAACCAAAGTTTCCACGACGATAATTAAATAATCGTAATTAACGAAATGGATAAGTGGAGAGAGACGCTCGTAATGGACGTTCGATCGGGCATCGATCGATTAATTACGAAACAATCGAGAGCATCGATCGTCGATTTCACCGTTCTTCCTCGATCTATCGCGAACGAGATAATTCCGCGTGGAGAGAATTTGTCAAAGCGTTGGCGAGAGCAATTGGCGAGGCAAGCTCGTTCGCCGGACGATCGACTCCGAGGGAACAAGACTCTTGGCGCAACTCTTGTAATTGGCTCCACTTCGGCTCCGAGACTACTAAGGAAGTGTCTTCTTGTACGAGTAACGGGGTAACAGTGGTTCTCAAAATTCTCGTTTCGCACCTGAGCCACTGGATTCCTTCGCGCACCGAGCGTGAACGCGTTTTTTCATCGGTCACGAGAAGAGGAATTTAACGTCGTTCTAGATCCTCGTTGGATCCTCTTTTACACGATCGAATTAATAAATCGAGTGTTGTCGAAATTGTTTTCAATATTTTACAATATTTTTTTTTCTTCCAGATCAAAAGTATCGAAGAGCACGATTGTCAATTGTTCGAACGACGATTGTCAAGAAAATTGGAATAAAATTGAAGAAGAAATCGCGAAAGAAATATAGTCGCTTGGCTATGGAAGATTTTTCCATATGGATAATCGGCAAGCGCATCGAGAACCGGCGACACCGTTAACGGAATCCGATGCTGGCGGCTAGGCCCCGATAAAACGAGGAAGCGGCAACGATCCCAGGAATCTCGTTCTCGCGTCACTTCTATTTTTTCGTCCTCGCCTCGAGAAGAAGCTTCCGTTTTCTCGCTGGGATCGAATTCCCCGAACACAGCCCGCTATTCAGACACGCCGATGATTCCCTCCTCGCCCAGTGACGGAACAACGATCCGATAAGAATGCTGAAAGCGAAGAAAGAGCCGGGGGAATGCACTTTCGTTCCACAAAGCGTGGAATTTCAATGTCCGACAGCCGGCCTTTACGAGCACACTTTCTCGCCGCGCCAATCGAATACCGAGAATTTTTAACAAAACCACGAGCCAGCTAATTAACAAGAGAGTATCGAGAGGCAACGGATCGTATCATTGCGTAATTAGAAATTAAATTACGTATTTCCTCGCTTAAGCGCGCGAGCTTAACTCGATTTGCCGCGAATTCTTCTCGACCGCTTCTCGTATGCGTATACGAGTTTGACGATTTAATCGAAGGAAATGTCGGGTCGACGAGCCTTTTCGAGAAATCGTGGAGAAACAGGAAGCAAAACGAGTTGCGTCTGGAATATCTCCGTGTAAACTCTATAAAAGTCTCTGGAACGTTCCATGTGTTGAACGGGAGAAGAAGAAGAAGGAAAAGGACGGGAATGGAAAAGGAAGCGAAACGAAAGAAAGAAACGAAAATAGAGTTAACGAAGTTGCAGGAAAAAGAAAGCACTCTCGATCCAATAGACGATATTTTCTACACGTTTCGATCGAGACGATTTCCTTTTTTTTTTCACGACATGGATAAATTTAATACGCGTTTTATATTTTTCCAGCCACCCATCTAACCTTCGTTTTTCTCGATCCATAAAATCCAGACGAAAAAGTAAATCGCGAAAGGATGATGGTCCACTTACCGATAAGTTATTCCGAATATCCCGGGAGAAGTGAGACGTTAACAGGTAGAAGGCCGTTCTAAATTTATCATCGAACTCCGAAAATTACACCTTTCTCTCTTCCTGCATATTACCGACACCGGGAATAGCACGTGCCGCTACCTGACCCTTCATAATAGCGGAAGATTTAACTGGAAATTATTGTCTCCAGGGTCGGATAGGCGAGAACGAGGATTGGAAACGGCCCATAATGGAGCACCTGTTAACCGATCCGAGGAGATGCCGCTGGATTAAACCCGAAAATCCAATTCCCCGTTCGAACTCGAGTTCACCCTTTACCCCTATCCTGCCGACACTCTGGCGACGAGACTTGCTTATTGAACGCGAGACCACGCATTCTTCGACTCGAGTTTCTTTCAAAACGTATACACCCGGTGTATAGCGTATGGGATCGCGATTAAAAGGATCGAGGTGTGTACCTGCGCCACCAACTCATCGAAACACCTACGCGATCGAGCGGACGACGGAGGAAGAGAATTCGTATCGATGCCTCGAACGATTCGATCTCGAGGCTCGTGACGATGAATCGATTCGACGAGGAGTATTGGAAACAATGGACAGAAAGGAGGGGCAAAGGAGGGAGAGGAGGAAGTGTGTGTGGTCGGTTCGAAGTAAAAGAAATGGAAAGGAATACCACAGCTCGGAGAAAGAGAAAGAAGAGATGGGGCTGAACTTTAAAGCAACCAGCCGAAACATCCGCTGCTTGTTTTCCTCTTTTTTTTTTCCCCCCCTCTTTCTCTCTTCCCTCCATCCCCGTTCCCTCCATTTGTCTCAAGGATCGCCCCTTTTGCTTTCTTTTTTCCTACCCTCCTCGGCCTTCCTGGCCGCAGGACCTAATGCGAGCCCCATTCAACCAGCACGTCGAGAAAAAGGAGGTAAAGGACTTTGGCCGGGAGTCTAGCCGTTGCCTCGCCACGGCCAACCGAACCAGCTCCATTCTGACCAATCACGATTAACAAAAGCCATTATCCTGTGGCTATCGGTGAACTATTCACTGAATTTCGCGGATGCAGCGACGATCGTAATTCGATCCATCGTAATTTGAAAGAAAAGAAGAAGAAAAGAGAAAAAGGAATCGCGTCGCATTTTCTGGTCCCACGATTGCGCAAGATCCGGTATGTTAATCGAGGCAACGTGGTGGTGAAGGAGCAAAAGAATGACAAGAGGAAGGCGTAATCGACTCGACTCGACACGACTCGGTGGAGAATCTGCATCGGCGGTGGATGCAGCGAGCGACCGAAAATAAAGATCGATGGCTGCGATTACGGAATAAAAGATGAGAGTAAAAGCTCGCGAATTACGTCAGTCGGTTCGCTTTTATGGCGGAAGGGCACGTGAAACGTAATTGCAAGGCCGCGAAATTTGTGCGCTGGCCCAAACCTGCATTCCCAGATCGTTAATTCCGCGCTAACCTTAACCCTGTCATTACGCATCTTCGACAGTAAACTTTGATTACACGTTTCGTCCGAACGGAGGGAGAAGGAATTCGGAAGAGGGAGGGAAAAAGAGTGGACGAAAGGGAGGGGGGTGGAGAGAGACCAAGAGTGTCCGGAGCCGAAAACAGCGTTACCACCGATAATTGGAAGCGTACAACCGATGTATACGCAAACGAACCCCCCTACCCCTTCGTAAACGATCCTTTTTTTTCTCTTTGCCAAATTTTCGAAGCATTAGAGGAGGATTTAAGTACTTTCATCCACGGAGTAACGAGCCACGTATCGGACATTACGTAATGATTCCGCCTAATAATCGAAGATAAGAAAAAAAAAGAAGAAGAATCTTCGAGAGCCGTACCCTCGACAAGAATTTTTAACAAGAATTACAAAACGATTCACGTGTAATACACTTAATGCACTTGATTTCATTTAATTTCGTGCAATCTATCGTAATGGATTCCGAATTACATCTTCGCGCGATAAAGACATTCTCACGATACAACGAAAGCTTTCAACGAATCGATGGAACGAAAGAGTTGTGAGGAAAACCAGGCTGTTTCGGTTATTTCGATATACGATAATGTAACGATAGGACAGGATAAAACGATAATGAGATGGGCGGTTCTCTCGTATCGTTCATCATACTCCTCCTCCCTTTTCAAACGTCACTGGATATTCAAAAATGAGTAAACATCGATTCCATTAATTATTGGAGGGAATGATAAATGATAGGAAAGAGCGATGAGAAATGCTCGTATCGTATCATCCCGAAAGTCAAATATTAATAACTGTATCTAAAGATGGCGAGAGAAATTATTTATGCACAGACTTAATAGTTTGCAAGACGCCTTCCGTTAAATTTTAACGACTCGCGTAATTCCAGTTATACAAATATTATCGTTCAAGACGGGCCCCACGCAATTACCAGAGGAATCATTAAACATGGTTCGAGCAAACACCCGTAGTGATGAAAAGCTCGAAGAAGCTGGCATGCATCGAGCACGTTAACCCGAGTCAAGGAAACGATCGTGACTTTTTTATTACGCGATCGTGACTCTGGACACAACAGGAAGGGCGTAAACCAGGACTGGTTAATTTTCGCGTTGAGTAATGCAACGTTTCTTTCTTTCTTTCTTTCTTTCTTTCTCTTTTTTGCCAACCATGATTTCCACACATCGAATTATTACCGTTAAATCTCTGCTCGTCAATCTCGCTTAATAACTCCGTGTGATTAATCTAGCCTCGCCGCGTGTACCAGGTAAACCAGTCGCGAATGCGCGACCCATGATTTTTAATACGATCATTGCCTGTCAACTAATCACTCTCGTCGATTAATTAACGGTGCAAGCTAAAATCACGTACGAGAGTTAACGATGGAACAACCGTTAAAGTAATTTAACGCAACAAATCAACCATTACGAACGATAGGAACGCTTCACTTTCGATCACTGAAATTTCATCTAAATTCTTTCCTTTTTTTTTTTTTATATTCTTCCGAGTATACCGAGTATTTCTCGACTAATCGTTCCGTGTAATTTGTTTCGATATTGCTATCGTTACGATAGCACAGTTCTCGAAAAATGATCTCGACACGATTCGATTCGCAGCGGGCGGTTCATTCCACTAACCTCAAATATCCGAGGCGATTGCCTCTAGGACAATCAATTATTTCGAGGAGTACTTCTCGCGTCGCTCCCTTTATTCGTCCTCCCTTCGTTCTCCCCTAGAGACGAGCACGTATACACGCACGCATCCCTCCCAAAAATGATCGCAAGTGGAAACAAAACGAAAGAAACCGTGATTTACCGATGTCGGAAAAACGGGATCACATTGGGTGTAGCCCATGTAAATGTTTGTCCCTAGTCACGCGCAGGATGATCGTAAATCCCGAGGAAAGTCATCCTCTCTCCTCTCACTTGATTGAATCAAGGACAAGAACGATTAATAGGAAATACGTGTTGCTATAATTTCTGCATGTAAATTTAACCTCGAACAATACGTCAAATTTTACGATATTCTCGAAACATGTTATTTCGCTGAACTGGGCGTGTTAACTGCGCCAACTCTATCGCGTTTATTCCTTTTTAGGTATTTACGATGTTTCACCGCGAAATAATGAAAAGGATGCCGGATACCGGATTACGCGTAGGAATAACCGCGGTGCAGCGGTTAAGTGAAAAGGAAGAAACCGATCGATGACTATTACGTGGCTTGAATTTTATAATTTCCATTTCCAATGAAAACGTGTGTGCCGTGCAAGTATCGCCACGCAAACTCCATAAGAACGTAATTTGCACGTTCGAAGGATCCGTGTGACGCGGCGCGGACGCAGATCGATTCCCATCGCGTTGGATACGTAGTGAAAAAGTTGTTTAAAAAAAAAAAAAAAAAAAAA
>NW_006263380.1:470679-476233 GCF_000469605.1 Apis dorsata
TATCGAGATACGAGGTGGCTTTCATTAGAGAGAGCGCGCGTGTGCGTGTAGACGACAGAAATTTATCGATCAATCGTTAACCGTTCTGAAAGATATCATCCTCGAGGGGATTCATTAAACGCCCTCCGTGCACGATAACGGCAACGTGCACTGCGATTTAAATGCGCGCATACAGGTCTATCACCCCCCAATGGAGACGCGTGCTGCGCTCAATGGACATTCAGGAACAATCCATTTAACCCTTATTAGGTCAGTGTCAATGGCCAAGATTGAAACGCCAGCGAAACGGGTTTCGCCATCGGTCAGAGATATACAACTACGTGGCGAACCGTCTTATTCCACGCGATTGCATAACGCGTAACAACAAGTGAAAATACACTCGGGATTTCAATTTTACAACGTCGAGTTATATACAATAATTAACGTTTTCTTTCGTGGAGAGAAAATTAATCGCACGCGTTACGACGATTCACATTCATCGAAAGCGCATTCCGTGGTTTCGGCTCAAATTTTTTCGTGCCTATTATTATATCAAATCTTTCAACTATGTTGCACTACTCGGTTAAAAGCGGTGCGCTTTTTTTACGCTCCGTTTATTCACTCGTTTCTTGGCTAGATTTTGATACGGAACGGCGGATACGTGCCTTGATCCAAATTAACTCGAGCGCGCGTAAGGAAGCTTTAGAATCCGGTCTAGGAAGAATCTCACGATCGAGAAGCTTTGTTTCGCGGCGCGAAATTTTGTTGAAACGCACTTCACAGTATCTCGTGATCTCTCGCCTCTTCAAATATTCATGAGCGAACCAGCCGAACGAGCATATCCGATGCACTCCGAACGCATCCCAGTCTCCGCTCCTTCCCTCCCATTCGCGCCGGCTCTTTGACCTCAGCACCATTCTGCATAACGGTGCATCGGCCTGGACGTTTGCCTATTATGTCACTATATTCGCCCAAGGATGCTGTGTACCGTAACCATACCTTGGATCCAAGACTCTACGATTTTTCGAATCACGTGGCACGATCACGCCCATACGGGTCGGTGTGCGTGTAAAATCGAATCGTGTGAAAAGAAGAAAATCGTGCCTGGTTTGATAAACTACGAATATCGAATATGCGATGGCGAGCACAACCGTGAGAAAAATGCGTGTATTTACGGTCTATCGAGCTTTGGTATTGAATTCCTGTTATCTTTTTTCTCACGTTTCCCGATACTCTCGTGTGTATGTATGCGTGTGTATATATATATATATTTTCACAGTTGCACGTTTTCACGACGAAAAATAAAATTTAATCGTGAAATAAAAGTCTAACGACCGATTCCATCCACGATTTTATCGCAGACGGATATTTCGACGCTAATCCTATTCGAAGAGAGGAAAAGTTCCGATTACCATAAATCTTTACCAAGTTCACCGTTTTTCGATTTGATTTTTCTACTTTCCACGTTATTTGCATGCAGATAAATCTAGTTAAAATTTAAATTAAACTTTTCAATACGTGGACTATTACGTCACAACTTTCTCAGCGAAGGATGTAAAAAAAAAAGAAAAAAGGATATTTTATTAAATTTCTTTTAAAAGAAAAGCAATTCTCGCAATACGTGGAACTAGTTTTTCTATCGTAGCAAGGTAGCAGGAATCGCAGCCCCAGCCTGTTATTTGCGATTCGTTTCGTACCGAAACGCTGCTTTACTCGTATCATCATGCCGTTTCGAAGCATACACTACCCGGTTTACTTTAGCCTAATTGGCACTAATCACTGCTCGACTCGGGTTCATGGGAACGAGGGAATTACCGTGTCAGGAGACGTTCTAAAGGTGGCCGTTAGTTTCTCTCAAAGAAACACGAGTGGCAATGTTCGGGTCGCTTTCTCGATCTCGAGTAATACTTAACGTCCGTAATAAAGAAATTCCTCCCGCGCAATCACCGCGATAAATCCTCCAATAATCCCGACATTCCCCTCTGAATACGATATATCCACCGATTAAGCCCACAATACCGATCATCATTATCGTCGTCATCATCCTTCTCCTCCTCCTCCTCCTGCGTTCTTTCGAACCGACGCGAAGAGGCGCGTCTCCTCTGCATGCTAATAGCTCGAGGAGGAGAAGAAGCTGCGCACGTTCGCCGGTTGACTCTAGCCGAGAAAAAGAATCGGCAAAGGGGAGAACGGTTCCGAGAATCAAAGGGTAAGACCACTAAAGCCCGTTTACAACCTCGAGAGGGACTCTTCTCGCTCTTTCGACTCCTTTGAACCAGGAAGGTGAGTCAGAAGAAATAGAAGAATTAGAAACATCAGAAATCGTTAAAACGTGTATGCTCGCGTTACTCGATACCCCTCTCTCTCTCTCTCTTTCATTTCTTTCTTCCTCTCTCGTTCATTTCGTCCCCGCCGATACTTTCTTTCTCCGGCAATATGCGTGCACACATATACAGTTGTGCACACGCATCGCGCGTCGCTATTTATGCCTATGTCCACTTATGTACGAAGCGGTCAGCGCATACGTGCCGAGCACGTAATATATCGCGTGTCCGAATCGAACTCTGCCACCCTTCGTTCTCTCTCTTCTCTCGATCCTCCTTTCCTATACGAGAACGGGGAACGAGGGTCTCTCGACAAATAGACTTGCCGCCTGGAAATGGTTGTTGTACTCGGTGCGAGCAAACACGTACGAGCAAGCGTTTCGAAGATCGTGTTATTTTTACACCCGTCAACTATTCCTTTTCTTTTACCGTACCTTTGGTAAATATGTTCGTGAGAGGAAGAGAAAAAGAGAGAGAGAGAGAGAGAAAAAAAAGAAAAGAACCGCGCCAACGAGGATCGATGAATGATTAACATCGTATGTTTATCGTTCTTACGTTCTCTCTTCTCTCTGCGCTAACCCATTCGAGGAATTTAACGTCTTAACGGACGCTCTTAGGGATGCCTGATCGAAGGGATTATCGTGCTCGATAGACGGACGAGAACGCGTGTAATTCGTCGGTTAGATTACTCGTCGTTACTCGGCTACTTTGTTCCGTACGCAACAAGGGTAACAATCTTACTTGATAGCGTGGAACGCTCGATCAACGATCGACTTCTGATAATTGTACGTTCGTATCCTACGTATCCGAACGGACCAAGTATAGAACGAGTTGTTGCAAATGGAATGGACAAACACCACCTTGTTTATCGCCAACTCTAACGAGTCGACGATTCCCACCTTTAACCGCAATTATCCGTCTCTCCCTTCTTTTTCCAATCAATTACCAAAGCGCCGGTTATTCTTCTTGCGACGATAGCCTTGAAATCGATTCACCTGGCTAACAAAGTTGCTTAAGCAACTAATTAAGAAAATCGTCACGCGAGAAAGCGGATCGTGGGACGAGAATCGAGAGAACGACTTACTCTCTCTCCGATGATCCACGACGACAACAATGCTCGTATGCCTTTGAGCTGGGAAAATATACGTGCAAGAGGAAACATTAAAATCAAATGCGAACGATGGATTTAATCCATACTTTGTAAAAATCGAATGGGATCAATCGCGAAGAAGAATTAATTGGTGGAAAATTTATTACAACCTCATCGAAGGAAGAAGTGTATATAAATCGTGTCAAATAATAATGATAATAATAATAAAAAATAGAATCACGAGTAAAAAGAAGATTTTTACTATTTCTTTCGTAGTGAAGTAATACTTCTTCTTCAACTTCGCTTCAAAGAAGCACTCCTAAGATGACCTAATCCAATTGTTAGCCAAGCGCGTGGTACGAAAATTATTTGTTAGCGTGCACACGATCGTATATCGAAGATAATGAGAATTCCAACCACAATAGACGTGTTAACGCGTTCGATCGTGTGTGCGTGTGCCGCCTTTTCTTTCTCTCGCTTCTTTTTTTCCTTCCCCTCCTACCAGTCTCTTTCACCCCCTACGGTCGGTGACTAACACACAAAGCAGACGGTGCCCTTACCGTAAATCGCCGACACACGGAGGAGGCACCGGTGTGCGTGTCTCGCTGCGTGGGCGACCCCTCCGAATCGCGTATCGAGTGCCGACCAACTAACAGAAAAGTGCACAGTGCACTTACACCTCCAAGCCGAACCTTGAATTACGATACACTTATGAAAATTCCACCGACCTGTTTCCGACGCTCTCCACGAGCCTCGATCGAACGCATGGAATTTTCATTCAGCTGCCAATTACGAGGGACGAGCTATTTCGATATTCAACGTACATTCCGTGTCTCGTTAATCATTCCGCCATGAATCGAATTTACGATCGCGAATTCAACGCGCGAACCTACGACGAATGGGAAAAATAGTTGGTGAATAGAAAATTGGGAAGATTAAAAAAGTCGCAAGGATAATATTAGAAGATATAAATTCTCGTAAATTTAATAAATTTTGTTTCCGTGGAAAGATCGATGGTATGATAACGTTACGAGTTAATTTTGGAAATATGAAACGTATATACGCGCACAATATTTATACACTCCACAATCAATCTCGTGCCGCTATCAATATATTGGTGACGGCCTCGTCCTGCGCGATGACGATAATCCCGCCATAAAAATGATTTACGGGTCGCGTGTAATTTCCTAGGCTTACAGCAAATAGTATCGCCATAAAGGAGGATACGTAACGATTAATGCAGATCACCGCAGGACCTTCGTGCTTCTACTCCGCTTCCATGAAGTCAATAATTTATTACGATGGGCTTTGGCTCGAGCCAGAGTCAATATTGACCGTGCTGGGATAGAAGGCTACGGGCACCGTTCGCCGTGGCCTACAACAAATTCAATCGAGAACAGTCTATCCCCAAATATTTGCCACTGTTTTCTCCAACTTGCTGCTCTCTATTCTTGGCGAATAAAATTGAAAAAGAAAAAAAAAGAGGAGGAGGGAAAGGGAGAGAAAAGGGGGAGAAGAGAGCCGTCCCAAACACGACCGGACGAGGCAATCAATATCTCGATGATCAAACAAGAGCAAAGATCGACTATTAACTACGGTGTTTAAATCGACCGAGGAAAAAAAACGCAACGAGAGTGTCCCTCTCGGATTTATTACGCTACCCTGCCATTATGGATTTTCGATATTTCCTGCTCGACAAGAGAAAACTACTCCTCCTCCCTCGACATCCCACCACACCATCGAATGAATGAACTTGGAGTTACTAACTGTTTGACAACGCGTCACGTACACGGCGAGTTCGTGACTTAGAGTTTGGAAAGAGAGCACGCGATATCCAGTCCACGATTGAAATACGTGGAAAAAAAATGATGAAACGTATCTTATCGAGCCACCACGACCGTGAGTCAAAGGAAATTTGAAAGATCGAGACAGGAAGTGGTCCGATTTGTCGTTTCCTCGAGCAACGGGGAATCCTTTAGATATTTTACAGACAGCCTATAGAACCTGAGAACGTTCCACGTTGTTCTGGAACATTTTTATTCCATCCAAATCTAAAGAAAATCCGACATCTTACCGAGGAATGAACCACTTGAACTGAAAAATATTCGATATCGAAAGAGTAACGTGTTAAAGAAATATTTTACGAAAAAAAAAAAAAAAA
>NW_006263380.1:476433-478475 GCF_000469605.1 Apis dorsata
AGATTATAAAATGTTTCTCGTTCGAAACGAAAGATTGCACGTTTTTAAAGATAAATGGTCTTACCTCGCGATCGTGCACATGCTGCACGCGACGATATTATTTCTGAATGAAATGCAGGTCAAGCACAATCTCCTTTATATTGAATTTGGACCGTGAAGTTCTCTTGTGAATGTTGAAGCACCATTAATACCCGAACCAAACGAAACGAGCGCGCGTCAACGACTGAGTGGAGGCAGCGGGAGCACGAGTTAAGAGTAGTACGAAGAGTGTCGGTGACCACCGAAGATGCCCGAAGTTGGATTCGAAAAGCCGATTCTTGTCAACTCGCGACCCTACCATTTTCAACCCTTTCGTTTTATCCCTAATTAAGATCGGTAAACACAGGTCTTCGTTGACTTTTGTAGATGCATTCCCGCGTGCATTTGCGCTATCTTGTACATACATGCAGCAAGTGTCACTTCCCTCCGGTAAAATAATTCCGTCTGCGATTTCTCGAGAACCGAATCTCGAGAAATTCTACTCGAATATTTATTTTCCTTTTATTTTAATCGTAGAATCCTTTTCGCATTAAAATTCATTAAAACATTATTTTAAAAAAAATATCTTCCACAAAGATATTTTCCTCTTCTATGTTTTATTTATCAATAAAACAGTAATAATAATTCTTAAATTACGAAAAGGCAAAGTGAAATATTTTCTTGCAATCTTCCGACGTTTAAAAAATGTATTCTCGGAAGAGAAAGAGAGAGAGAGAAAAAAAATCCATATTTATGCACTTTGATACTCGTTACATCGAGGAAGCTATAACGCTCATCTGTATTAACCGATATATAACTATACGCAATATACTTTGTAACATACGAAAGGAAGGCCGAGCCGTTTCCCACAGAGCATGTTCGTATCAGGATGTATACAGTCGTTGTGCATAACCGCGTGCATTTGTAACCGAGTCGAGGATGCCGTTGCACTCGAAACATAAATTATGAGCGCGACACAGAATTCAATGATGTCTTTATTGCGACTGATATCGTCTACGAATACGTATCTTGTTTTCCGATGTGATTCTATATTAATCGATGCGAAATCTCTGGAATTCGGTATCGCACCTGTCTTAACATCGAACACGTCTCGATATTTCTGATGTATTTTCCGTTTCAAAAATATCTTCGTGTATCCTCGGATTACCAGAAAACCACGATAACACGTCTGCGCTAACACGCTTCCCTTTCAACGTACGCTGGAACGAATCACTCTTCTCCGAAATGCTATCTGTTGACACAAGTCATTTTCATAAACGTAGAACAACGCGGTACTTCGTTTCTTTTCCCTGTTCTTCACGCATGGCCCACGATAAAAAAAGAGCTACTCGAACAGATGTCGATGGAAGAACATTCACAATGCATCAAGCGTAGAAATACGGTAGGAATATATCGTAGGGATGAAAAACACGAGGAGGAAGTTTAATTAAAGTTCGAGTTGGATAAAAAAGAACGAATAGTATTTATACTTTTTCGACGAATGAATTCAAAGGGAGATCGCGGATCCAATCGTATCAGGTATCATTTCTTTTTCATCGTTACTAGGAGTGGTTCGATCAAGGAATTCCATCCTTGATCAAAGGACCCATCGTTCCAGTCTTTCGAGAGACTGACATTTTTAAGAGTTAAGGAAAGAGATTTATCGATTAATCCGTTGTCTAAGCAATTTTTACGCCCATGTATATTCAGGACCAGTTGGGTTGCAGGCGGCGCCAAAGCGATTAGACACTCGTCGACATGATAACAGGAAATAACGAGCATGTTACGTACGACGATATCTTTTATGCAAACACGCCCTTTATGTGTAAATCCAATTCTTCCACGCGGTCGTCGCAGGCGGTTTTACGTAACGATAGGAAAGATACGAAAAACGAGGCCACGAAACATGCCAGTAAATTCAAACTTTGATGATTTGATTAATTCGAGCAACGGATACCTAAAAAAAAAAAAAAANATGACGTTAGAAAAATAACGATTGGAAAAACATTTCAATATGTCTGGAA
>NW_006263380.1:478595-499193 GCF_000469605.1 Apis dorsata
TTTTGTTAAATTAGCTTAACAGTGAAAGGACGGTATAAAAATGTGAATATAATTTTCTTAATATTGAACGGGAATGTCATAAACGTCAACTTGGTTTAAAGAACCATTATGAATAAGTTGGAAATAACGTTAAATTACCCGGTAACTGTTATTGCATTCAAGTAAAGCAAAGTAACAGATTCGCACTGGCAAAATGTTTCAAATTACTTCGATTCAAGGGACGTGACAAGTCAAATAACTTGACTAATAGAACAGGCGTAGAAAATTCAAAGGATATTTCAAATCAACGAAATAACACGTAAAGAAATCTCGACTCGACTCATTCGAACTCGGCTTTATCTTCGAAGGAAAAACAGTTACGATAGCTGTTTCCACGGTGAAAAACGTTATTCGCCTGAATCAACAATAAGAAATGCTAAACTTCTGAGGAATCACGATCGAACTCGATTCTGTTTCTGGCGAAATCTCAAGAAAAGGGAGGGGAAGGGGAAAAAAATCTACGTAAGAATAGGAGGGAGGGCTCGTGCAAGGCCTTTTGAACCCTTGAAATATTTAGCATTTCTCGATGCAGTCGGCAGTAAATAATTTTGTAGCCGAGTCAGGACCAATGGGCACGTGCATAAGATATGCATCGCGCGGCGACGACGCGGTTTTGCTCCCTTTTCTCGCGCCGTGCACGAAATCGAGCCCGGTTCCTTCGCTCTTTTCGATCGTAAATAAGCGGGCCCGTTTCTATCCCCTCTTCTTTTTTTCTTTTTTCCTTTTTTTTTTAAACCACGATACATTCGACTCCGCACAACACGAGGTTTCCGTCCAACCGTTCCATTCTCCGCACCCTCGTCGCCTCTTTTCTTTCCCCTCCCTCGTTAGTAGACTGACCAACCGCCGTTCCATGCCGCTTTCTCGACGCGTCATAAAAACGAGACAACGTGCTTTACGATCTCGCCTCCTGTCTTTTTGTCTCGAGAATCCGAGCGACGCGTGCTCCCAACCGCAAAGAAACACTTATTAACATATTTGCCCCTATACGATCCTCTCTCTCCTCTTCCTTACTCCCTCGCTTTCTTTTTCACGGATAATTTGTTACGATACGGCTGGAAAAAAACCGGGTTGAAGAAGAGTCGGGTATAAATTAGACGGAGAGGACAAAAAAGAATCGAGAATATATATATATACGTGTATATTCGGAATGGTAAAAAGATACGTCTGTACTTTTGCGATAATATCTTCTTAGATAACAGTTTTACCTCGTAATTCAGAATAAAATTACGATCTCTTCGATATCGATCGTGAATCCGATTCGAGACTGTTCTCTGGTTAATTGCGGTCACGGGTACACGGGTGTTTGTGACGTGGAAATAAAATAACCCCCTTATCGATGTAGTTCCCATTAAAACGATTGCAACGTACCACCTACCAATCTAATTCCGTTAAAACGTTCCTGCTACGCGTTTTTCCCGGGATTAATCTCGTAACCATGACTTCGTATCCCCCCTCTCCCTCGAGAAGCTTCTCTATTCGAAATATTATTACCTCGAACGAAGAGTTGATTTGTAGAATGATGACATGTACCAGAAACAAGGAAATATCAACGTTCGGGAAATTTCACTAGTAACGGTAATAATTGGCTAATGAAATAAATTCATTTCGAAGAAAAATATATCGTATCGATATGTCGTCGTATCATAAATCTCAAGTGAAACCGACGACAAAGGTTCCTAAGCATCGTCGAAAAAAATTCACAGCTTCCAGTAACCTATACGTATCACCCTCTTTGATCGACAAGTTTCAAAAGTGAGTAACAATATTTATATAAAACTAGAAACTAAACTAGACCGATAAGAAATTTCGAATTAATCGCGTAATTAATCATTTTCTTGCAATTTTATCCTCCCGAAATAAAAATATTTTACGTTGGAGAATCGATTTTGTTCTTATTAACGCGAAAACTTTTTTCATCGTTCTAATTAACATATATATGTATTTGTACTAATTTATCTTTTGAAAAAACAGATGCGATGACGCATTTACAAATTACAGAAGGAAATTACATCGAATACTTTCGAAATCATTTGACAAATTTCTCAAATATTTATCCTGTATTCAATCGAATTAAATTACCGTGAATGGCAAGAAGCGTGAAGATCCCCAAATGGGAATTCTAGCAGCTGACATCGATTTTTCTTACCGTCGTCACACTATCCGCACGATTCATCTTAAATTCATCACGTACAAAATTGACTGCGCATCAGGAAATTATAAATTTGAAGGCAGCTAGCTTATATATCTTGCATACGCGATTCGTAATTCTTTCGTATAATGAATAATTCATGCAATTCGAGAAAAATGTCGCCAAAACCATTATCGAGATTCTTGCAAAATTTTTTTTAATTATTCGATCAACGGTCCATTCCGTGTTCGCTATAATTTCTCGCAAATTGCCTGTTACGATGAATTAACCAATATACTTGATTAACTCGTGCGTTTCACCGACTAACGTAACGGAAATGAATGTTCCCGTAACGGTACGTATGTCAATCGCGGATGATCAAACGGTAGTGGTAGATTAGAAGACGTACTTGTGACGTACTTTCAGGTCTGTTTCAACTCGTTCCTGCCATAGACGTTCCATTTGTGTCTCGTTCTTATCTTCCACGTTAATTACACAAAATTACCGTTCTGCATGGAGAAAAAAAATGGTACTTGTTGGATATGATTTCGTGGTACTCGTCCTCCATAGTCACGCTTATTACCATCAAACCTGTATTACCGTGCTAAATAATCGCCACGTCTCGTTATATTTTTTTCTTCCCTTACTCTTTTATATCATGTTTGATATAAAAGCAAGGTTGATCGTATAGCTCGGATTTATTTAAATATCGTACCGCGAGTAATTTTGAGCGCAAGTGGGTTAAGACCGACTTGTAAACGATTCGAGAAAAGTAAGAGGCACTCAACGAACGTAACGACGAACAAACGAGTCCGTGAAGAACACGCGAGCACGCATCCGGCGTAACGACATCTTGTACATCGAACCGTCGTTATTTTAACACGCAACCATTATCTTTTCCAAGGTACGTAGGGAGGGAGCAAAAATCCGACTCTTTGAAAATATCGTCGAACAATGGGGACAACAAAGAATCCAAGGAAACCAAGGAAACCAAGGAAATCAAGGAAACCAAGGAAATGAAGGAAACCAAGGAAATGAAGGAAAGCAAGGAATTGAAGGAATCGAAAGAATCGAAGGAGACCGAGAAGAAGAAAGGTTCCAAGGACGTGAGGTTGATGTCGAATCTTCCTAACGACACGGCGGTACACTTTGGAAGTTTTTATGGCGTCGAAGGAAACGTGAATAAACCACGAACGACTAAAGTGAAGAATTCCATGGATTCTATTAATTTATCGTACAAATCGATACCGAGATTGGAATTCACTAGGCAAATGGTCCAGAAGTAAACGAATTAAATACTTGAAATACATTATCGTTTAAAAGTATCCAGACACTTAATTATTTTTTGCACAGAATGCAATTCGAATAACTGGATTTGTTCATTGGTCCAATAATTTTTTTGTGATAATTACTTCTTTTTCTTTTTTTTTATGATTATTATTAAGGCGATAAAATTAATTTCACGAAAGTAATATGGAACGAGAAAATTGAATTTCATACTTATTAAACTTGACAGAAATAATTTATTATAATTTCGAAAAATTTTTAATAATATAAAGAAAATGCTTGTAAATAGTTATGAATTGTTGGTATTAATTAATATACCGATAATATTCAAAACTGACAAATATATCGTCGAATCGTGTACTTAATTATGATAAGTATGTTAATAAATACTTCAAATTTATAGTTTGCTGATTTCTTAAGAAGATAATAACTGTTATTTCTAGATTCATTAATTAAATTGAAATCTTATTTATGTATGAGTCAAAAAAAAAAAAAAAAAATTGAAATTAAAATTTTTCGTATAAATTGGAACACTTGTTTCCAGTACAATGATCGAATATAAAAATATTACACTACGATAAACAAATATATATTACCTTTTCTTCGAATCGAACAAAGTGTCTGGATACCGATGAACAGTTGTGTATGTCGGATAAAGGGAAGCATAAGAAAATCGTATTCCAATTAATTCCCAGACTGGAACGAACAGCTGGTACGGAGGACTATGCGCGACAAGTGTCAGCCTTATTGGAGGAGACGGTCGAACCGGCGCATTTCAAACTGCATTCTCTGCCAACCGAGAATTCGATTCCAGACGGGAGATACAATCCCACGGGATTCCCGCTCTGGTACAAGGAACCTTATAAAATACCGTTAGTATTCCTTCACTTGGTTACGTCATTCGATCTATTCCCGTTACCAGAGGGATTGCACGCGTTACTGGAAAATGGGATAGACTCTGGAGAGCGCGATAATGAGAGAATTTCTCCATTAAGAATGAATAACGCGGACATCCATCCGGCCAGATAACAAATAATAGGATTGAACGAGAAATCCCTGTAGGATCCCCTAATCCCTCTAATGGACTGATGAATTTTTAGATTCGCTTCGGACGAGATTTACAAACTTTTAAAAGAGAAACTTGATAACATGGAAGGAAAAGCGAGAAATATCTTCGAGGATGAATCTCCGGAGAAAAGTTCGTTGGAAGAATGGAGCGAAGACGAGCAAATGGAGTATGGTGAAAATGACGACGACATGAACGATATACTGAAAAGAGAAAAATCGTCGATGCACTTGTTGTCGAATAAATCGTCTTCTCTTACCGAGGCGAAGGACACGGATTCGAAGGAAAGTAGTGAAATTTCTTTGAATGAGAAACCGAATAAACCAACTTTGCCGCATCAGCACTGAAGCGGTTTTATGAACATCTGAAAAATAAACGATTAAATATTAATTGCAGAAATAGAATTTCCTGTATACTTATTAAGAAATGCAATTAGGATATAAAATAGAACTTTCGGTTTGATTCGATCAGAAGAGGTTTTGTAATGTTGTTCCTCGTTACGAGTATTCAGATTTTTCTGAATGCGCAGAAATAGGCTGTTAATTAGTATTTCACTATTAACCATTCTATTTATTACGAGGCATATATCGCGATTTGGAGAATTCATCTTGATTCATTTACGTTAATTAGAAACCTTCGTTATTATTCGGTTGCACATCCTGTAATTATATACAAAATTACAATGGATATAATTCTGTCATGAATTCATTAATTAATGATGAAAAGATCTTGGAAAAGACGAGAAACTTGTATTAGGTGACGAATTACCGGATATTCTATGTACTTCATTTCCGTCTATTCTGATCTTTTCTGATTCTAATACGTTTTCTTATGCAACATTACAATGTCAATAAATATTCATTAGTCGATCTTATAAATATCCATCAAAAAAAAAAAAAAATGGAATAAGTCTATTTTTTTCAAAAATTAAATATTATTTATGTTTTCGTTCGATGAAAAGGAAAAAAGATTGAAAATGTCAAACGACTAATGATGGAATTATAGTTAATACAAAAAGAATGGAATTCGATATCATAAGGCCAACGAACGACGTGGTTTCCCGTTTAGTAAAGAGGGTGGCATTACCCGACTTGGAGTGTTCGCATTGTTTTCGGTTCAGTGGAAATGCAAGAGGGCGCAGGATGGGGTCGGCACTTATCGATTATTCCGTCTACTAAGCCAAAGACGCTTTTCATGTACATTTAACGTGATCGAAAATTAGATTTTTGTGATCAAAAAATACTTTGAAAAAAATAAGGAAAAATCAATGACGTTCGAACATTAAAAAGATGAGAAAGGAAAATTTTCGAGTTTAGTTATAAGGGAATTTTTCTTCTTCTATTATACAAATACTCTTTTTAACAAAAAAGTATAGTATATATACATTAGTTTATTTGATTTTTTTTTCTTTTTTTGTGAATCTGTACAGAATGGTCCACAAGGAATCGAAGACTTATTTTAAATAAGTTATTTAACCATCGAGGCCATAAACTTGAAATATTGTAACTGGGCGCACCGGATTAACTTACAACTGTGAAAAAAGGATATAATCTGATAATATTATATGTTGTTCACGGTTTGTAGACACAAAAATCTCTTGATCTATTCATGATCCAATACAATCTGGTGAATGGCAGTTTGTATCCGAGATTGAACTCTGTTGCATTTAGAATAAATCGCTGTACAAAGCTTCAATTAAAAATCTATTCGTTCTTCTACTGCCCTCTTCAGAGAAAACAAACGAGCAACCACTCCCATGAAGAGAAAAATTGCACCACTGTCCACTAGTACGAGAGGAATTTCCTCTTTTCTATCTTTCTCGATCCTTGAACATAATCCAAGGCTATTGAAGTACAGTAAAATATATCGGTCTATCTTGATATAACAATGCGCGTTTCTGTACTCCACATAATAAAAATTTTTTTATATTTTTTTATATATTTTTTGGAGCTTAACGCGACTAGCTCCCATCAGACTGGTACTTCCGAGGCCTTCCCTAGGTCTTTTTCCAGGAATAATACATTTCCAGGGGTCGATTTACGCGCCAGAATTTATCATTGACTTGTCTTAAAGTTTGAGATCCACTTAAAACTACTAATTGACCAGGAGAAGGTGCTATATAAATACAAAAATTAAGTAGCCTGTCTGATTCCGATAATTCTGTATCCAAATCCAATGTTAGCCGCATAGCCAGGTACTTGCTCAGATGATCAACTACAAAAATTAACAATTATTATCGTTCACTTTGAATATTCCGCTTAAATTTACAATTGTGTAAAACATTCACCTGTCGCGTTAGCTGTTGTTTTGATATATCGAATACTATTTTCTTTCAACGCTTTTATAAGTGAATTATCCCCGGCCATCTCCGTGGGATGTGGTTTAAAAACAAGTTCAATCTCGTTTAACATTAAAGGCTCACTAGGACCTTCACCCTCTGTATCTACCATAGAATCACCACCACCGGTTTCAGCTTCTGCACTAGACGAATCATTTTCAGAATTTTGTAAACTTTTCTGTCGTTTTGGTGGTTTTGGAATTTGATTTGCAGGATTTGGCGATGGTGTAGTAGAATTCCTAGAAGTTGTACCTGAAATTGATTATTTTACTCGTATAAAATCCATCTGTTAAATTTATTCATTAACAGGAACAATAAAGTTAATAAAATATCAATAAAATTTTTTAAATAACCTCCACTGCTATTATTTAAAGGTCCTGTTGTACTTTGAGAAGAATCGCTTTGATTCGCAGCATTCGTAGCATTTGGTGTAGCCGGTGCACTGGCATTTTGAGAATTATTGTAAGATGTTGCGTTACTAGCATTCTCTGATTCATTGGCATTTTTTCTGGATCTCTGAGAACGATTTTGGCTTTGTAATTTGATTCCCTCTGTAATAGAATTTACCAATGCAGCCTGTGAATGTGATTTGTTCAATTTTGCCAATACTCTCTCTTGATGAGCCTCATATTCATCACGGCTAGGATATATCTTAGAAATCAATAGATCAAAATTAGGATCTGGTCTTAAAGACCTTTTAGAGACCAATTTTTTTCTGCATGTTGGACATTCCTACGAACAGAATTTTTAATGATTTACATATTTTTCAAAATTATTCTAACCTCTATTCGTACTTGAATTCAATGGCAATTATAAAATCTATGATAAAATCCAAATCTACACTAAAAAGTTCATATCTAAAGATAAAACATATGAACAAATATATGTTCATTAAGTATTTTAAAATAATAATTTATTAACACTCACATAGTCAAAGAATACAAATTATTCCAACATTGGATAAAAAATAAATCTAAATCCATCAATAATTATTATAATATTCAACTTCTTCAACTCGAATTATAGAAATGATAAAAAAAAAACATCACAAAGCAACATAGAGCATCATTTACGACGCATTTCAAAAAGCGCGCTAAAATTATAGTATCTGACAGAACCAAATGTAACTACAATCGAATTTCCTTCTTTTACAAGAAATTACTTTAATCTTTGATTCTTAAAATTACTATCGATATCTATATACAAAAATACAAAGTTGTGTTTACGTAAAAGTACGATATATAGTAAAATGAAAAAAGAAACAATGACAGGATACTGACCAAGTGTCAGCAACTGATTTTTAATGGATTAAGAAACTTTTAGAAACACTGTGCCATGAAAGTACATAATAACTAATTATTATCAGAATAATTTCAGAAGAAACACATACCTTATTACCGCTTCTAAGTGCTGTGATGATACAATCGGAACAGAACCGATGTAAGCACTCTTTGGTAGTCATAGTTTTTTTAAGCATATCCAAACAAATCGGACACATAAGTTCACTGTGTAAACTTCGAGGACTAACCGCAATCTCTGTATTGTCAGTAATTGCATCCTGAGGAGTACGATGAAGTTCGTAAAGTGATAATTCCCAAGTTTTGTTCAGACCGACTTGTTCCGCGGAAGCCATCTTGACTACATACAAAGCCATCAGCTGAAATACCCACACATACTCTCTGAACGCGATTAGAGCCATCTTACGGCGAACGTTATGAACTATCGAACTTAATTCCAATCAGTAACGAAGTTACAAAGTAAAAAATTATCTATGGTATTCGATTCGAATTTCCTTTTTATTCGTGCATACCATTGCAAACTTTAATGCAAAGTTTAATTGATATAATAAACAAGTTCAATCATAATGATTATAATAAAAAAATAAATAATAAAAAATTGAACGCACAAGATGAAGAAATTAGAAGATTGAAAACGGAAACACGATCTATATAATTACAGAAACAGAAAAACATAACGTAAAGAATCTTTGATAAAAGAACAGAAAATCTTAGCTTATAAGGTTTAATTTTCTTTTTTAATTGCAAAATAAGAATAATAAGAAAATTGGTCGGAAACTTATTAAAATGAAGCATATACAAAAAAGCATTTTCATGGATGTCGATAAAATGAATTTCTACAATTAAGCAGCGGGAGTATTCAAAAATATTTAACGAGTTACAACTTGATAAATTAATCGGTACAACCATTTATTTTGCGTTATAATAATTTCGAATCAACTGAATCCCAGCTCTAATTAACACTCAAATGAAAACATGATCGTATCGTTATAGCAAACGAAGGAAGCGTGAAAAATGTAGCTATAGAGTATGGGAAGGCGCATAAGCGTAGGCAAAATATGTTTCCTCGTTATAAATAATATAACGGTATATAATACCGTCTAGGATGGGCGTAGGCTCGACCATTAATGCCGTATACAACAGATAAGTCTTTCTAAGCGAACGAGTTCAGAGATACATTCGTGCACCGATCCAACATAGTAAACTAGACCGTCGAGACCTGAACTCCTTTTTTCTCTGACCTTAACTGTAGATAACCGTAATTGCGTCTGTCGGTACTTATTGGGAAAACGTGTTTTATCACCTCTCTCTAGCGATACCATCTTCAATCACTACGTTATTCGAGCGTTATTCGATCTCTTGCTACTGTATTCTTCTTAACTTGAACTTCGACATTCGAGGAAAGATATCGGAGATCGAATATTCGATATGTTTAAATTCGTGTCTAATGTTTTAATTATACATTAATTATCTTTATATTTCTTTTAATACTATATGATTATATAGTCTCAATGTAAAACAGTTAACCTACTAATTTTTTTCTTCCTTATTTTTTTTTTATCTAGATTTTAGAATTTTACGAAGGTTAAAAGAATTGACGTGAAAAGTTTTTTTTTTAAAATATAAAAATTCACGTGTCTGTTTTTTGAGTAATGAGTCTTCTCTAATTACTTTATTTACGTCTTTCGATAATACATTTACGTATTTTTGAATAATAATTAATGCTCATTAGTTATAATAAAAAAAAAAAAAAAATGCCGTAAAAATATTAAGAAAACCATGACGTGATTCATGTATCTATTAAAGAGTATTAAAGTTTATTTAATATCTTTACGAAAGTTTAAAATACTTGGATATTCGAATTATTAATATCTTTATGATACATATCTTTATAATGACGCACATATGTCGATAACGACAAAGTGATACCGTTCATTTATGAAAATTGGAATAAATGTATGCGAAATTTATAGGTTAGTCGGCAAAACGATTTACTGGGCGACACCTTGTTGTTGTTCCACTTAACGGTGATCCTGCTCCGTCAACTTTTTAACTCTCTGTTTAATTCGCTGCCTTCGGCGAAGGGCAACGCATTCACCGCGTTCTCTTTTCTTCCGACATTCTGGTAAAAAGAAAATCTAGGTCGAACAACAAAGGTGGAAAATTTATATTTCCGATCGGTTTTTCGAATAATTTTATATCTCGTATCGACATTTTATCGAACGAAAATCACATTTTATACCGACTTGGTTAATCGAAGCGTGACGGAAAATGAATTACGTGGAACAAGACAAGATATTAGAAAACTATATAAAAACAGTTTGATTGCTACATTGACATGCTTTCTAGCGGACAGTTCTTTCTCTCATGGAAGCTTACGTAATTCTCAACCACGATCTCCCCATATGCTGTCTACATACGTATACGCTCCGCCAAACCACGATCACACGGGTATTATAGATATTATAGTACGCTTTACGTATCCTTTTTTGCGCATACGCTCTTCAAGCGGAATCGTATCTTCATTTTACGTAAGCTCGCCAGGAACGCCCATTCGGCTAAGTCTTTCCCCGTTTCACTGTAATTTTCGAACAATATCTTTTTATGGTGTCGATTCACTATGCTTCCGGTATAAAACCTTGTAATCTTTGGATTCTTATTCACGATATTCATCACGTGATAATTTTGAAAACGCTCAAGGTAAATCGTGGAGAAGAAACTCGCGTAGACTCCACACAAATGAACCACGGCGAAACGTTTATAATCGATCGTGGCGCGAAGCGATCGACGTGAAAGGCTATCGATCCCATCTGAGAACGTTGCAAAACAACGATGATCCCTTCTCCCTTCCCTTCCCTCGATCATTTTAACACAGAAGCTAACACATACACCCGACGATTCGAAAGCAAAAGCTTCGATTTAATTTCGGCTCGAATGATTTTCTCGCTCGACCACGATCCGCTACTACCGTGTAATAATTATCATTTCTTTCTCCGCTTCCTTGTTCCCTACATTGCGCAAGCATCCGGAAGGAGGCGATGTTCTTGCCGCTTGATACATGGTTACAAGTATCCGTTCAGCCCAGGTCAAGCGTGAATCTGACCCAGTAGAATCGCCGTACACGTTGGATCCATCCTGATCCATGGATTAAACAGCAGCCATGTTTTACGCTTCCTACGGAGACGACGATTCCCCGCATCGAGAAAGGTCACTGCCTCGCGTGAAAGGAACGAGCTTTCATTCACGATACGAAAATACGCAAAGGTTACGATTATATGGAATGAAAATGAAGTTTTGCCTTGAGTGTTGCGCTTCGATAAATTTCGAAGCAAACCGAGAAACGAAAATAAAGATAAACCGAGATAAATTGTGTCGTAAAAATAGCACGTAGTAAGTAAGAGTGCGTAAATCTGATCGTGCATCGTATACAATCGAAGTAGGAAGGAACGAAGCTATTTGAAATTTAATTATTCTTAAATTATTCTTAAGTAGATCATATAAATAAACAGGAGCTCCGGTTCCACCTTGTTACCAATGTAACAGAGTTGAAAAATCCGACCGCTTTAATCTATAATTAGGATCAGATTTGGAATAATTGTTGGAAAAACGATGGATGATAAGGTACGAAAGAAAGAAAACAAGCATTTACTATTTGGTAACTTTATGAATCGTATCGCTATATGCGATATAATAATTGCGAGATTCATCTCATTAGTACATTCATAACGTTTTCTTGTTCCCGACATTGCACAAGAAGCCGGAAGCGGCTACGGTTTCTTTTCACCGAATGATATACGAGTGCAATCACTTATCGTGTGTACCGAACGGACTAATCCATTTTGACCAACAAGACGCGCAATGTTCTTCCCATTTCATCTATTCGATCCGAAGATAATATTATCTTCCTAAATTAATTTTTCCACGTTAGCGTTTTACCGTATTCGAATATAATAAAACTCTAAACCTGTTAATCCCGCTACGAGATACATACGCATTGGCTATTAATACTCGTCAAATACAAAACTCGATCCGCGACCATAGTCAATAACCTCATCCATTGCTTCATATTTCGATAACTTTTTATAATCTCTAATTACGTAATACGGCAGTGCAATTATCGTAAATTATCGGTTTCTTGTTATTCTTCGTTCCTTATTGCAACGGTTCGAATGGGGGATTATATTATCGATGGCGAGATTGAAAAGTCTCGATCAAAATCAAACCGTACGTTTCAAGATGAACGATGAAAGATGAAGTTATTCAAATTTACAATATAAAAGAGAAGAAACACTCGTCTCGAATTAAATTATGTATTTTATCGCGTTTATTCGCGTCTGACATCGCGAAAAATGCTGACGAATGAGACGGTTGCTACAAATAATAAATCTCTCAGTGAAAATAACGTTTTTCTTCGAGGTTTTCCTGCTTCGTTGATTAAAGAGGTCTTCTCGCGTGCTTGTTACAGCGCAGTCGCATTTTCAGTCAAGAAAATCATGCTTCTTGCAGAATTCTATTTCGTACCGGTATTTGATTATCTTTCGTTGAAGAATTATAGTAAAATCAAACAACTGGTCTAACGGATTTCATCTTTATCTTCGAAGCTAATAAACGCGTCTCGCAACTTTTTCGTTAAATTCGCCACAAAGATCGTGGAATAATCTCTCTCTCTTGTGTTAAAACCGAACCGAATCCATCCGACTTGCTCGCAGGATGCGAATTACGCGCGAAGGAAGTATCTATTTTGCGAGCCGTCTTATTAGCGTTGCTCGAAGAAGAAGAAGAAGAAGAAGAAGAAGAGTTGGCTTGGTATTTCACCTTTTACCTCGATGCGCCGGCCAATCAAGACGATACCTGTAAATCGAGGAAACTAAATATATATGAACGCGGCATCCTTTACCAATCATTCGGCAAATTTACGAACAACAATTTACTTTCTCTCAGAATGCAACGAGCAAACGAGTTACGAGATCCGTGTTTCATCTTTCTCATTTATCTTATTCCTTTTCGTGGAATGAAAATTATTAGTTGGTCGTCCTGACTCGCGTCACGGTCAAAATCAACCGATAATTTATCTTATCGTTTATCTCGATCTTAACACGCGTATCGATCTTTATCAAGATCCAGAGAAGTTTCTATCGAGTAATTTTAAAAGATCCCACGATCTGGTCTATTAACCCATTCAAGATTATGCGGTGAAGTAATGCGTAAAAGTTGCGTAAAATCAACATTAGCTCTTAACATTTTTCTCAAGGAATAATAATTTCAAGGTTTCTTAGATTCGATCTTTCAAAATTAATAAAGATATACAATTCGAAAAATATGACATGTATCGTTGTTGTGAAAATTTATTATGAAAATTTTTAAAACTTATTCTAATGTAAATCGAGTCGAGATATTCTTTATCGACATATTCAAGGTTTCACATTAATTACTGCAGTTTAAAAAAATATAACGAACATTACCGAAACGTAGTGTTTAAACAGTTTAAACACTATCTTTAAACTATCCAAAATTCCTATTTAGAGGAATTTAAGTAGAATTTCTCTAAAAAAAAAAAATGTTAAATACAGTTCTGTTCAAAAATCGCTCGTTCCATTATAGCAAAAGGGGTTTGGTTGATGGGTTATCGAAACTGACCCAGTGAATCGATCCTCTTCCCCCCTCCGTTCGCTAGTATTCGGCGTGACCTAGAGTGCACCGGTGCGACGTAGGTCGTGGCTTGACCCACACACGATCCATGAATCCTTCTGGACATCGGTGGCGACCGCGAGGCGGGATATAGAAGAGGTTGGTCGGAGAGAGGCGATGCTCACACGTGCACCTCGGGGCATTCACGAGTTGGCAGTCGGCTGTTGAAACCCGCCCGGTGAATGCCTCTCCAGCCTTTCCTCTGCACGTATTTTTATCGACCTTTCGATACACCCATGGGGTTCGCGTACACCGAGGAATTTCCAACCTAGGGATGAATTATCGCGCGCGGCTAAATAATTCGTCGATGCTTGGCTCGTGAAAGGAGGAATGCGATCGAACGTTGTTGAAAACATTGAGCGTTGTAGAAACGTCGACACCAGTGACGCGTGACATGGACATCGAAGAAAGTGAAATGTGAATCTATCGTACGGACAGGAAGCTATCGGAACGGTCCCTGAACTCTGCTCGTCGAGTTTCACTCGATCTTCGAATCGAATTGCCACAATTTTGCACCATGTTCGCGGAGAGAAATCCAGTGTAATTAAAACGGCGACACGCATCGGCGAGGATCTCATGCGAGACCGTTTGAGCGATTGAATTGTGCAGATATTATGGTTAAACGAGATTGTTTGTGTTCGTTCGTTGTAATGGTAGACATTGTGACCAGCATACCACTAGGCGATCGTTAGACCGTGAATTTATTTTGAAGCTTGATCGAAGAAGGAATATCTGCGAGAAACGCGAAATCGTTACAGTTTTGGAAAACGATTTAAGAGAAAACAGATCTGGCGCAGTGCTACGACTAACTGTGTTTCAGGAAAGAAAGAGTGCAAGAAATTGCCTTAAACGGAAGAAAAATGTTCTCCTTGTTTTGAACTCGTAACGTAACATAATAACGGTTTCGACGATTTTTCGCGTGTCAGTGGATCAGTAGGTTCTTTATCCGTATCGTTTGATTGACTTTTTGTAAAAATTCGCGGATGAACATTCCACTCCACGTATTCATCGATTAATCAATTTCTGTTTTTCACAGCCCAGCATAACGTTTATCATTCAAACATAAACAAATTGATTCGTCCGAGCGTTCATTAGATTCTTATCGCGACAAATTGCTGTGGAGCAATAAAACGATGGTGTCGATTCGATTCGCGCGGCACGGCGCGTGAATCATTCGAAATTCGCATTGGGACGCCGTTATATTGCGAGAAAATTTGCACGATGAAAGATCTCTAATGTGCCACACAAGAAGATGAATGGATGGTCGCGACAGGACGCGTTTCGAAGGAACTTGTTCTTTTCGAGTGCGCGAACAGGGGCCGTACATGATGGCAGTGCACGACGAACAAGTGTGGGAATAGTCGAGTCACCGGTTACAGTGACACTAATCACGTTAACGACACAAGGATAATATGTCGCGTGAAACGTAGCAAGGACACGTGTACCGGTATCAGTAACGAGACTTTAATTGTACGTGTTCGCATCGAGCGGTTCTCGTTTTAATGGAAGAAATCTTAATTAAATGAAAATTGAAATTCAACGGGTACTTGGAGGGTGGATGCACGTCGATGTGCATCGTTAATATTACATAATCAAGTCCTACTCGTACTTCTGGTGATTAGTACAAATATAGGATGAAAACGTAAAAATCGCTTAAACGATCTTGCGTTGAAGTCAGAAGGTAATTTATCTACTCTACGAGAAGATATGTTAATAAAATCGCATTGGAAAGATTTCAATCTTTTCGTCGGTAGAAAAAGAAGAAGTGCAAGCATAGGCATCTATTTTATAAAGATACACCCTTCGAGAGAGTCAGCCGTAATTACACAAATACGAATACATTTGCAAAGACAAAGACAATGCCGGAATAGGATAATGTTGGCGAGACATCGTGCGAGAAAAATTCTTCATTGTTCGAGGAATGTGGGCGTATCGAGCAAGATATCTAATCGATAAGAAGAAAAATCTTGAGAGTAAAGAGAATTACAAAAAATATTTTGCACGCAATGTTATCGTTAATATTTTTTTTTGAACGAGTCAAATTGTAAGAACATAGAGAATTTTAAAAAACAATGAAGTAGAAAATAAATGATGATCTAGTGCATCTATGTTTCACTTTATATGTGTAAAGATTGTCAAAATTTTTCCGGTAATGAAAAAATTATAATATTAATAGTCGCGAATAAGAATTGAATAAGAAAAATTGAAATACGAATCTTTAAGTTGAAGAATATCGATAGCTGACAAAATGGGAAATACGAGATCGCAACTTTGCCGACGAAGCAAATCACCTTACCTTCTCTACCTTATCCATAGAACGTGGAGCATTGTGACCGATCATCGGAAAGATCAAACTCGCTCCGATGATACCGATCGAGAAACTGATTTATCATCAAGATGCAGTGGTTGCAACAGATGTGATTTCGGACAAGATAGTCTTACATTCGACAGGTAAATCAATCTACTACTATATATAATATAAAATTAAATTGTTATATGTACTAATTACAATATAAATGAGATATTCTATATTATTGATATTCTATATATTCTATATTATATATTAATTTAAATCTTCTTTTTACATAATTACATAAAATCTAAATCGCGATTGCAGCCAATTAGCTCATATTACTTGTTATGTAATTTATAATTGAATTACAGATATTTGTGATTCGATTATAAATTATATACCAAATAATGATGATTGCCCAGGTCTCACCGCGTGGAGGAAGGCTGCGAATAGAGACCCACCCTATCCACGATCCCATCCACCCTCCTTTAACGCAAAAATTTATTTAATATCAATAATAAATCTTCCTTTTGATGTACGTTTGCAAAATATTCGTTTTTTAACATTTTGCAAAATAAACAACAAAAGGATTTCCAAGGAAGACTGACGCGAAAAACTAAACCTGAAAATAAATTACATCTTAAATTTAAGGATATAACTCTATATAAGACATATTACAGATTATTACTTAGTATATAATGATAAAGATAAAATATTAATAATTACAAAAGAAATAAATATAAAACAAAAAAAAAAAAATAAAATATGTCATATACATAGTTATACATATTTAATTAATACTATTACCACAACTACTACTACTATTACTACTATTACTACTACTACTACTACTATTACTACTACTACTACTACTTCACATGCATGCATTTACTTAATACATTCTATTTTAAGCAGCAATTTAAGCTTCCCTTAAAATCTATTTATGTCTTAAAATTTTTACTTAAAAATAATCTATCAATTCTTAAATTTAAAATTACCCTTTCTGATTATAAATTTAATTTTTTAACCTCTCTATCTTAAGTATCTAAAGGCTACCTAAGTATGTACATCTAAAAAAATTTTAATATTTAGAGAAATAAAGGGGAATTATATATTATACGAATATAATATTTGTAATAGATATTTGTATAGATAGTACCATTTTGTATAAAAATTTTTTAATTTTTTAAGGGAATATCTATAAAAATCTTAATATAATTAAGGAGAGGGGAAAATATTATTATAAAGTATTATATAATGAACAAGTTTTCTTCGATTGGTGTTTAATTTCACATTCATTCCATCTGATCTCTGAAACAAATAACAATACAAAATTAGTAAGATTTTATGAAATATTTATAACTAATTCCCAATTGATGAATTTCTATTTATATAAAGTTAAATTTTTAATACTTATCTTTTGAAAAATTAATGGTACTATTTGCCTATTTATAAAAAAAAATTAAAAATTTATATTAAATAGATAGGAAACCTTATTTCCAATTGATGAATTCAAATTCCTACTTACATAGGAGCTTTTTAATTTTTATTTATCGGAAAACTAATGGTACTATTTGCCTACCTATAAAAAAATTTTTAAATTTACCTATTTCCAATTGATAATAAATTCAAATTCCTACCTATATAGGAGCTAGATTTTTAATGGTTATCTATTGGAAAGCACTATTTGCCTACCTATAGAAAAAGTTAAAAATTGTATGGGGACTCTACTTTCCAACTGATGATGAATTCAAATTCCTACTTATATAGGAGCTACATTTTTAATGTTTATCTATTGGAAAGGTATTATTTACCTACCTATAGAAAAAGTTAAAAATTGTATGGGGATTCTACCTATTTCCAACTGATAATGAATTCAAATTCCTACCTACATAGGAGCTAAATTTTTAATGTTTATCTAATGGAAAGTTAATGGTATTATTTATCTACCTATAGAAAAAATTAAAAATTGTATGGGGACTCTACCTATTTCCATATTTTGATGATGAATTCAAATTCCTACCTACATAGGAACTAAATTTTTAATGTTTATCTTTGGAAAGTTAATGGTATTCTTTGGAAAGTTAATGGTATTATTTACTTAATGGTACTTACCTATAGAAAAAATTAAAAATTATATAGAGACTCTATTTAGAGTTAAGAATTAACAATCTAAATATAATCGAGGAAAGCAAATAATAGAATATACATTGTATGAAATACGTATTTCATTCGATAAATTACACAATAATTTCAGAAATAAACAAAACCACAAGAAATTGTTCCATATGTAAAAATTTAAAGATCTTTTTAGAAGAGTCTACATCCAAAAAAATTTAAATATAATTAAAAAAAGAAAAGGAGTAATCTTTAAAATATAATCATATAATCTTCTTCGATTGATCACATTCTGCAATATAGTTTCTAGAACAGATTAAAAAATTATTTAAATAAATTATAAAAAAATTATCTCTTTAATAAATATTGATAGATATATATCTTTTTGAATAAATATATCTAAAACAAATTTATTAATTGAATTAATAATTTAAAAAAATGAATATTATGAAAAATATATATACCTAATTGATGTTTGCGAATAAATATATCTGAAACAAATTTATTTAGCGAATTAAAAAAGTAATTAAAAAAAATTTAATATTATAATAAATATATACCCAATTGATGCTTTCTATGAATAAACATATCTGAAACAAATTTATATAATGGATTAATAGTAATAATTATTAGCTAATAATTAATAATTAAAACAAAATTCTGAAAAAAATTGTTATATATATATATATATATATATATATAATATTTACAAATTTTATTTATTAAATAAAAAACTATTATTTTTAAAATTTAAAAAATAATGAATAATTTTTTTGATTATTTAAAAAATGAGCAATATTTACGAGATTTTGAAAAATGATTCAAAATTTTTTTTTTAATATTAAGATGGAAAAAAAAGATTGAAATTATTTTATTTTTTAACTCTGAGAAATTTAAAATTTTCTCGTAAAATTTTTTATTAAAAATTTTTTATTAAAAACAGATAATAATCATGAATTTTGATTTATACAAATAAAATTCATTTATAAAATTTTATTTTATTGCTAAAAAGTTAAAATAATCTATATTTTAAAAAATCTGATAATATTACTAAAGAAAAATGTATAGCAGTATTTTCTATAACCAACAGTAAGCTGAAAAAAAAAAATAGCAGCCAGAGGGGCCACTAAAATACAAATATTTTCCACTCAATATGAAACCGAGCAAACCGTGAGTGGAATATCCATTTTTATCGTAACACTAATAAACTATTTTTTAAAATAAAAATTTTTAAAATCAAACGCGATGAGTGCTTCAATATTTACAATACAACTTATAAATAGCAAGAAACAAAAAAAAATATATATATATATAAAAAAATTAAAAATTCACGAAAACAATTAATTATACGCAACACTAATAATAAATATTACTCTATGCACTCAAATTTCAATAGACGCAACACTAATAGCGTAATCCAATGCAGTCTCTTCTTAATGACTGCTATCGTTGTACAGTCATCCATGTAGCATTTTTTGCTACACCAGATGATTCAGGAACAAAAGCTTCCACAATTTTCGTGGAAAGTTGGGCATTTAATATTCGCAACACTACTTTAGCAAACGCGATTATTTTCAAACGCAACACTAATTGAAAAATAACACAAACAATCGCGGTGCAACAATTTGTAACATTAATTTAAAAAAAATTTTTAAAAATTACTATTTCTTTATGACTAAAAAATTATAATTAAAGATAAAGAATTTAATAGCAAATGATATTAATTTTAATATTACTCTATTAGAAATTATAATAATTTATATTTAATAAAAAACACAATATTTAATTTGCAATCCTAATTATAACAAACGCGATTTTTATTTTAACGCAACACTAACTCAATCCGCAATTAGTTTTTCGTAACATTAAAAAAAAACCGCAAAATTATTTCGCAACTCTAATTCAACCCGTAATTTATTCAATCGCAACACTAATGCAAAACCGCGATTTGCCCATGATGACTGGATGAACGATGGGCCAGCATGCAAATTGGCCAGATACAACAACATATACTACGTATTACTAAAACGAGACACAGTGACAAAGTAGTAACAATGACTTCCCATTCTTTGGATCCAAACAAGAACCAAAAAATGAGAAACCATTCGTTGCAGCCCCTCTTCGTGACCGTTTGTCGAGGCCTCTTCGGTCTTCCTCCTTCGGGCGCAATGCCCGCTGAAACTTAAATCTAGGCTCGAGATTCACTAATCGCAAATCAAAGAAAAAAAGAAAAAAAAAGGACTAAATCACGGAAGCTAAGTACATGGACGACCAACAATCGCAATGATCGTTCTCCGTACATGCACAGAATCTCGAGCGCAACGTTCGTTTCGAAAACAA
>NW_006263380.1:499215-502366 GCF_000469605.1 Apis dorsata
TCGCGACCGCGAAATTCGAAAAATCGACGAGCAAAGCCAGAAACGAATGACATTGTCATCCATTCGTTTCAGCTTCGTCCTCGATTTCTCAAATTTTATTCCCTGAAACAGATTGTCACGCGAAAACGCGCCTACCCGATTAGAGACTGTGACAATCTGCCCGGCCCTACCTACTTATAATTAACAGACACACCAGAAGTATACTACCTATCCTACCTAGCCCTATATTTAAAAAATATGGCAAAACAGGCATACCAACACATTCATTCCACGATTCTCACACATAATACTCGGGCGCAAAAGCCTACACTAGGGAAACGTCCCGGGACGCCTCCGACACCCGAGCTTGGCACACAACTCGCATACTCTAACTTTACGTACCATTTTCCTGAAATCAACTGATGATGACTAGCGACCATTGCGTGAAATGGAATAAAAAAACAAGTGTATCTTTACTTTGAATTATAAATATTCATAAAGAAAACAATATATCTTTTTAAAAGAAATTAAATTAATATATTAATATTAATAAATTTAATATCATTTTTGTAATTTCAAAATAATAATTATATAATACTGCACATAAGTTGTTGTTATAATAAAATTAATATTTCTGAATATTTCAAATATATAAAAAATTATAATGTATGAAATAATAAATGAAACGACGCAATTCCATAGCCTAATCATACACACATAATATGGAAAATACGTCGTGCACGATACACTAATACATCATCAGTCGCTAAAAATTTCATTAGCTTATGAACTAAATCATCATGCCCATTGCCTTTCTCTCACCCAAGTAGCACCTGGGCACCTGAGTGAGGTCCTGGCAATTGACACGGAAGGGATTAAATCTGAAAATCCTGAGCTAAAAAACAATATTAATGTATCTATTTTTTATTTAACGGACTAATGTTTTTCAATTCATTATATATTCATTATATATTTTATTTTATTTTAAACTTTAATTTATTTTAATAAAATTTAATAAATTATTACAATTTTAAAAATTGAAAAATATACAAGCAATGAACAATAAATGTAATTATTTATTTAAATTTATTTATATAAATAATAAATTTTTGTATGATAAAAAGTAATTGATTCTAATGAAAATACCCTCAGGCGATTTCTTCATCAAAACATTTTCGAAAATGCAAAAAATTCAAAAGTTATTGCTTTGATTCAGAAATCTATCTGTCGCGAAATGCCTTCTTGCACGTATTTCATATATTTTTATATGCAGAAAATAGAAAAAAAAATAGAATATCTTTATATTTCAAAATCATATTTAATTTTATAATTTTTTAAAATTAAGAAGAAATTAAAAATTTTTTATCATTATAGTAATATTATATTATATTATTATATTATATTATATTATTCTATTATAATTGAAATTTTCATTAACGAAATCGGAGGATATCCGATTTCTACACTATATCATATCTATTTAATTAAAATTATATTTTTTGTTTATTTGTATTTCATTTAAATATATATTCATACAGTTATTTGATTCATATTCATATATTAAATATATTTTACTTTTATAAGTAATAGTGAACATTTTGAGTTACAAATATTCGAATTATCAATTCATATTTTTAATAATTAATATTGTATTAAAACTTCATTGATATAAAATCAATATCATTTTATTAAAAACGCGATGTGCAAGAAAACCTATCCTAATCTAATAAATAAAACACACAAAAAAATAATGTTACTACTCACAAGTATAATAAATACTTATACCCGTGGTCACTGTGCTCGTGCAAATTTCTACGTATACAACCAGTCACCCGTGTCGATTTGGACCTTTCATCCTACGACATGATTGAGTGACCGGAGGAACAAAAAAGCATGCGACTCACCAATTGATGCGAAGTACATATGTTGTCAACGGTACTGCTTTCAACTCAAGGAGAAGTCATCGTAGGAGGACGTTAAGACTGAAAAAAAATTATGAATTTGAAATTATGAATTTTCATTTTTTGAAATATATTTTTTTCTTTTCATTCATATTTCTTTATATTTTATATTAATAATTAAAATTAAATACAAGGAATAAAATAAATTATAAAAAAATTATATAAAGATAATTACCTCTTCGCGTGATGGACGATCGCCTTATAATAAAGCACTGATTCTACTCTGTACCGAAAACGAAATTTGTAAAAAAAAAAAATAAAAATAAGAAGCTATTAACACGTCCGTTTATATTGTATAATCGACGAATAAGCACTGATTCTACTTTCGCGTATAATTATTAAAATCAAATTTAACGTGAGCTATTGCGCTCTAAAAAATATTAAAAATACTATTACGCAGCAAACACTGATTCTAATAACCGCATTGCGCGCGGTCACAAATAATTAAAATTGAAGTTCAATCAGTTATCAGCACCTTCAATAAAAATATGGATTATATTAAAATTTTTTTTTAATTGTAAATTCTATTTATTATTTAAAAATTTTGAAATAATGAAAAATGAAACTTAATAAAACTTCGAACTTTATTAAAATAAAAATTGAAAATAAAAAAATAAATTATTAAAAAATATGCAAAAACATTTACCTCTTCGCATGATGGATGATCGCTTATACTGATGAGAGAAGCACTGACTCTAACCTGTACCGAAAACGAAAATTTATAAAAAAAAAAAAATAAAAATAAGAAGCTATTAACACGTCCGTTCATGTTATATAATCGGCGAACAAACACTGATTCTACTTTCGCGTATAATTATTAAAATCAAATGTAACATGAGCTATTGTGCTCTAAAAAATATCAGAAATATTATTACGCAGCAAACACTGACTCTAATAACCGCATTGCGCGCGGTCACAAATAATTAGGTAAAATTTGTTAAAGAAAATACTGCTATTTTTCTAAAATTATTAATATTTTGCTTAAATATAAATCGAAATTTATAAAATTATTTCAAAATTTAATAATATATAGAAAAAAATTAAGAAAAATTAATTTAATAATATTAAAAATTAAAATTTAAAAAAAAGACAATTTCTTTAATCTCTTTTAATTCCATCTTAGTATTTTAAATAAAATATCTAATTTGTAAAAGTTATAATGAATATCAATTATATATTATGAATAATTCATATATATATATATATATATA
>NW_006263380.1:502555-504609 GCF_000469605.1 Apis dorsata
AAAGATTATTAATAAGAAATACGATTATTAATAAGATAATAAATTGATAATATAATAAATTGAATATTACCATATATCTAAAAAGAGCAAGTGACTATTTGAACTTGGATTAATCAACATTCTGAAGTGGCGTCTCTTCTTCGAAGTTATATTGCAATTAACTGATAATCTGCACAAAAGAAAATTGAATTTTTATAATAAATGTAATAATGTAATAATGTAATAGAAATATATAAATTATTATATCAAAAAAAAAAAATTAAATTTAAATTTTATTTTGTAAACTCATAATAGAAGTTAATAATAACTACAATGCTCAATAAATTAAAAAAAAAAAAGAAAAATTATTTACCAACAAATTATTGATAAACGTATATTAATGAGTAAAAACATGTGAAAAGTGAAAAAATAATTATGAAAATATTGACTAATAGAAAAATTACGCACCTGATGAAAAGTAACACAACAAATCCCTATGACTTTCGATAGAAAAATGACATCACCTCATATCGTGAACGCCTTTTATACGATTATAAATTGGAGTGGGGGAAAGATTGTTTCAGGAACCAATCAAAACGCGTCAAGCATCAACTGTCAAATTCTTGGCAAAATTCTTAAATATTTTCTTTTAGAAATTCTAAAAAGATTTTTGTGGTATTATATATAATATTTGTTTTATCCTTTTATTGATATATATATATATATATAAATTATATTGTTATTTCTATAAATTATTATTTTGTAGCAAAATAACAAACAGAAGATTAATATAATGTATAATTCGAACAGACTCAATTTAATAAAAATAGGTGCACCATTGCACCAATCACAGGCAAGCATACTTTTACTTGAATTTAATTGGTTCAATGTTACTTCCCAAAAAGTTATAAATAGGAGACAACAATTATTTCTCGTTCAGTTCAACATCTCGACTTCTAAGATTTGACAATTGGCTATGTATTGCTATATGAACTTGTTTTATCTTTTTATTTCTAGCTATGTCAATCACATTACTACTTGTACAAATTATTATTATACATCAAATACTGAATTAGTATATAATTCGAACAATTCGAATTCGAAAAAATAAATGCTCAACTGTTTCATTGACAGACGTGCATTTGTTTGAATTTAATAAGTTTATTCTTCCTTCTCTTCATATTGCAATAAGATGTAGATGTAGGTTATAAATATTTAACATTTATTTCTTGTTCAATTAAACATCTGGACATCTAAGAGATGATAGAGGTTATAGAGTACTATACGAACATTTGTTTTATTTTTTTCTTATTTAACAATGTCAGTCACATTATTACTAAACAAATTATTATTACATATCAAATGCTAAAATCAGTAGACAATTCGAATAGATCGAATTCGAAAAATATAAATGCATATATTTTGCAATCACAAATATGAATTTGTTTAAGTTTAAATAATTTAACGTTGTCTTCTAATGTTAATGTTAATGTTAATGTTAATTAATTTCTAACGTTAATGTATAAGGTTATAAATATTCGGCATCATTTATTCTTCGATCAGTTCAATATCTATCGATATCTAAAAGTTATCGAAGATTTTTGCTACATTTTATACAAATATTTGTTTTTTCTTTTATTGATAGATATATTTTATAAATTATTATTTTAGTAGCAAAATGCAAATTACAAAAGAAGATAATTCGAAGACCGACAGAATTCAACAAAAATAGATGTACCATTGCACCAATCACAAGCAAGCATACCTTTGCTTATATTTCATTGGTTCAGCGTTACTTTCCAAAAAGTTATAAATAGGGGACAACATTTATTTCTCGTTCAGTTCAACATCTCGACTTCTAAGATTTGACAATATGTATTACTATATGAATTTGTTTTATCCTTTTATTTATAGCTACATCAATCACATTATTACTCGTACAAATTATTATTATACATCAAATATTGAATTAGTATATAATTCGAACATTTCGGATTCGAAAAAATAAATGCTCAACTGTTTCAATGATAGACGTGCATTTGTTTGAATTTAATAAATTTACTGTTCCTTCTCTT
>NW_006263380.1:507499-519344 GCF_000469605.1 Apis dorsata
CTTTTTAATGTTAATGTATAGGTTATAAATATTCGGCATCATTTATTCTTCGATTCAATATTTATCGATATCTAAAATATGTCGAAGATTTTTGCTGCATTCTATATAAATATTTCTTTTATTTTTTTATTAATAGATATATCAATTACATTGTTATTTGTTATTTCTATAAATTATTATTTTGTAGCAAAATGTAAGCTACAAAGAAAGATAATTCGAACAGATCGATTTTAGCAAAAATATGTGCACCAGTGCACCAATCACAGGCAAGCATACTTTTACTTGAATTTAATTGGTTCAGCGTTACTTCTCAAAAAGTTATAAATAGTGGTCAACATTTGTTTCTCGTTCAGTTCAACATCTGGACACCTAAGAGTTAACAGTGTTTATATTTTAATATGTGTGTTATATGTGAACGTTTGTTTTGTCCTTTTATTTGTAGTTATATCAATCACGTTATTACTTGTATAAATTATTATTATATGTCAGATATTAGAATTAGTAGATTCTAGTATCGATAGTTTGGATATATCGAGCAAGAATAACTATAGTGTGATATTATTGATAGGCAAGTATGTAGATAGATTTATAATATATTTTTGTTTATACATTTTTTGAAGATTTTTTTTTAATTTTGTATTATTTATTTTTTATTTTTTAATTTATTTATTTTAATATTATAATATGAAATATTTTAATTTTTTGAGTAATAATTATTAGAATAGAAATTATATATAAGAATTGGTAATTGTTTTGAATATATATGTGATTTCCAAGTATTAAAAAATCTTCAAAAATATAATTATAATTTTAAATTATCTTAATCTTGCTGAATTTAAAATTATTAAAATCATATATTCAAGTGAAATCATTTATATTATATTATTAGAATTGATAGAATATAAAAAGAACATATAATTTAAAATAATAATAGTAAATAAAATTAAAATTTTATTTATTTCTATATATTTATATATGTATTCATATATAATTTACTCGGCTACGGTTGTTATTTATAATTATAGAATTAGCATTATAATCTTATTTATGATGGATCGGTAATGTTGAAAATGATTCTAGTGATTCTAGTGAAAGATTCTTAAGACTTTTACAATATAAAATCTATATTTTGTCTTTATTAAAATAATATAAAAGATTTATTTGTAGTAAAGTAATATATTTATAATTTTATCCATTTATAATGTCGATAATTTTTTTCTTAAATAATGGGAATTTTTTAATCATCGTTATGTATTTCCCGCCAATTCTTAATCTCGTGGTAGCATGCGAACTCTTGCGGTCATATTCAGTATTAAACTAAATAATCGAAGAATGAATTGAAAATTTCTATCTTATTATTATTTATAAGAATTAATATTTTATTATCATAACTTTTAATATATCTATAAAAAATCAATTGCATATTATATAAAATTATTTTAAAATTCATTCTTCTATTTCTAACTATATCAGAATATAATATTCATCGATTTTTAAAATCTTACAATTCTTCATTGTTGCATGTTTAAGATAATCTGATATAATATAATTAAATACGAGAAATTACTAAAAACTACTAAAATAAACAGCGTTAATATCTGAATTTATAAATTAATAATATTTTCGATATTAATATAATATTAAAATCATATAATAAATATAATTATTTTGTGCTATTGAACAAGATTTATTTGAAAAGCTAGTTCCACTGTTCCATTCCGAGATTTATATTTATTGTATGTACATATAGTAAGAAAACGACTGAATATCGATCATATAAATACTTACTCTTCACGTTTGTCCTTTCTACCCCTCTACGTGACGCATCACAGGATAAACTGAAACCTGGCTTACATTACGAGCAGGTGAAGGCGCCGGTGTCAGTAAACCTCCGGTCGCCTTAAAGAGCGGATCGCGTCAACGAATGTCTCTTCCTTTACGAAACTTAAGTGAACGAAAATTGTGATAGTTTTATTTCATTCCAACAATGAAAATCAATTTTTATCTATATCGTGTTAGTTCGTGAATGAATTTTATTTCATGTGCCTTTTGAATTATGTATCAGGAAGGTTGAACACGGAACACGTGTGATTTAAAAGAAATTCAGGTAATATCTTTGCATTGTTTTTTGATTTTTTCCAAAATTAATATTATGAAATAATCAAACGAATCATTGAAATTTAAAATTAGATATTGCTTGATTATCTATATATAAATATTTCTTAGAAATTAGAATTTAGAAACTGGATTTTGTATCTAAGAAATAACGGTGTGTTTAAGGATCGGTCAAGATGTTACCGAAGATAACTTCACATAAACATAGGACATTAATGTTTTTTATTTTGTAAATATTTCCCAATGATGACGATCTCGTTTGAACTTCCTTGCTCTATCTCTTTAAAGAAACGCTGATTTGATTATCTCTCTAACGTATTTTCGTTTATGAAAAAAAACTTAACGAGCAATTTCATTTATACACGATCGATTGCGAAAAAAAACACGCAATATCAAATCAGGGCAAGTAACTTTTATATACATATGCACATGTGACGAGAAGCTTCTGCTAATAAATCAGCGGAAGAATGTGTCTATGTTCATTGCGAAAAAAAACGGTGATCGTTAGTTTTGTGCCAATTATTGCAATTATAAAATACCGTGTTTTTTTTCTTAATGCAAAATCACTCGGCACGTTTTCTCGGCAAATGATTACATTGACGTTATTATTCCTCTGTTTGTTGCATACACAACCGTGGAATACATTGGAGTACTATTGTTCTCTTCAATGAAAACCCTTGCACGGTGGAATGAGTTTTATTCAGAAGAAAACAAGCCGTGGAATCAGGACTATTATTCTTCCACGATCTATTCGCGATGAATAATAATTATGAAATATTTCGTGGGATAAAGAAACTTGGTCGAATCGACAAAGGAGAATTATTAGCCTTATAGCAAAGTCTTAAGCGTGGTTAAATTTTCTACATCGATTCAATTAACACTGTCATAGTAGCATCTTCTTGGTAACTACTTTCTTTGTTTTGTGCACATTGGTGACTAAATAACTCGGTGAACTAGTATTGCGTAACTACATGAATGTACACACATAGAAGTCGTGCGAATCGGTAATGCAAACTCGAGTAATTATTTATATTTGAAGAAATTAATGATACAGAAGCAATCGAGTATAACAAATAATAAGAATTTCTTACGCCATTATTTTTTTTGCTACTACGACTAGAAAATATTCCGTTTCGATATTATTATTATCATTATTAATCATACAATGAAATTTTATTCGATGTTGATTCACGTCAGGGATATTTCATGTATCAATTGATTCTATCGATATTTTCGATTCGTCGAAAATTAGATAAAAAATAATTTTAAATAGTAACGATATACTCTGCAGCCTGAAAGCGACGTAAAATATTTATAATACACGTGTACGATTCATCCTCTTTTACATGGAATAAAATCACCGATAATGGAAATGACTATCATTTCGGGTTTAAATAAATTAGCCATTCGATCCATCCTGGACGTAACATAACGGTGCTTCGATTTCGTGCTCATAGATTCTACATTTCAACGTAATGATTTTATTGGCCGGCATACGCACCAATTTACGTAAATACGCACTGTCTACTTTTTCTTCTTCTTCTTCTACCTCGTGCAGCTGTTATCCGTTTCACATTGCACGAGGATTCTTTTGATGATGACTCGTTAAACGTAACTTATAACTCGATACCAACTTACGATATACCGAGCAATTTAATGCCCTCTGATGCTAATAAACCAATTCCACGGCCTGGTTACCTAGCCAATCATAAGACGTACAGCTTCGATCAGGTCATTTCGTCTAACAGAACGATTGATTAAGACGAGATCTGAGAGGAACAAGCAGAATTATCCCGGAAAGGACTTGAAAAGAAACAATCATAAATTTCTTTGAATTTAGTTCGATCGATTCTATCATTTAAAAAACGGCAAAGTATATATACATTAGTACGTGTATAATCTATTAAGCTAATCTATTGCATTTTTCTCTTATTCTCTCATTGATGAATGAATATTAATCGTCTATCTTTATAATTATAAATCGAAAAATGAAAGATAACTATCATATCGATTAATCGTAGAAAGTAGTAACGAAGCTATCTTATTTACAGATAAACGATATTGCGATAACTGATATCTTTATAACGCGAAATGAAATTGGAATACGAATATTGAATTTTTTAGTATACATTCTTTTAATGTTATCAGAGATTGAAAGTACAAAACCTCTATTTCTTAGATCACAAGGAACAAAGTATACTAATATACTCTTCACGTTACTTGATGGTATAATAAGTATAAGATAAACGAATAACGCATATTTTGGAAACATCGGATTGTTTTCCTGAGAACTTCCGTTAGATCGTACATGTTAATATATTAACGAAGAAACACGATTCTTTTACCACATAGGAGAGAATAAATTGCTCGTTAATTTCTACCAACATTACTCGAAGCGAAACGAATTGCGATATTCTTCCAATTTAATGTGAACGATAAGCCAAATTCGAAACACGTTTTACTTTCAATGATAAATATTTATATGCAGTCGCATTGATTAAATTTCTACTATATAAATAACTGTGTACGCATATCTACGGAATTACAGTTAGAAAAGAACTGAGGTTCGGAACAAAAGTTCGATGTCAGATACGAAGAGCTTAAATCAAATCGACTAAACAAGTTTTACTAAACACGATCATAAAAAAAAATGAGAGAAAGAAATTACTCTATTAAAGCAATATGCAATCGAGATCTAAGAATGTAAATTATTGAAGTCGAGTTAATGAACATGCATGAGTTATATTTATAATAATCCGGATATGAAATAACGGGTGTAACGATGATAAATTTCTATACACGATTCCAGAACGATAGATTAGAATCAATTTGTGGGGTACTTGAACTTCACGCACTCGCACGCCTCTTAATTTCTTGGTGTAATTAAAACGAGAGAAACCAGGTATTTTTGTTTTTATATTTAATCTCGCAACTTTCAAAGTCGTGCTCGTTCATATTGTAATTTCTCGCATTTAACGATCAATGCAACCGATGCAACGGAATATTATATTTCCGTTTCTTAAACGGACCGGTTCAGATTAATACACAGTTTCCTCGCATTCCAATGGAAAGTAGTTCAGGGACATCTCATCGATATTAGATAGTATTTCAACTCGTTTAATTTTCAACGTTTAACGACCCGAGACGATATCATTCGACGCATCGATCACTTTCCCGTAACGTATGTCAAAAAATTAAATTGTTAGAAACTAATATAATACGCGTGCACGCGATGCGCAAACACGTCGATCGTCCAGTTGAAAGATCGTTGGAGCAATAAAAACTAAAAATTAAGATATATAGACCGTGACGATTGGAGAAGCCGGCCGACACGCGACAATTTCTTTCTCTATTCTCCGCCACGGCCGCGTAAAAATTTCACCATGGTTGCTCCTCCTCGAAGAAAGTTAATAAGAAAGTTTCCTCCTCGTTAATTGCCGGGACAAACGCATTTGCCTCGGTTTTTAAACGCAATCGAATCATTTGAATGGGGTGATTTTTATAGAACGTTTTTAACCGTTGAGTTGTGAGCGACGAACGATCGTCCGGGAAAATTACTGAAATCGTAAATCGATCTGTCCGGAAAATGGTAATCGGTAACGTTTTGCCGCATGTAATCAGTTGACGTGATAAATGGCGAGATATTTATTATCGCGAAAGCGCGTGCAACGCGCCTCTCATTGATCCAACGTGCTACACTTCTTTTTCCTCTTCCTCTTCTTGTCGGTGCACGTAGTATTTTTCTTTTCTGTCTTTCTCTCTCTCTCTCTCTCTCTTCTTTTTCCCTTACTAGTAGCAACAGGCTGATGCATCTGCAACAGGTTCCCAGATGATCTAAAGGTTAAAAATACAGAAGATACGGTAACCATAAATTAGTCGATTGACTGAAAGAAATGTGAGAAACGAAGCGACTTACGCATAAACTTTCCTGGTACGGATATAATACAACGATACCACTATTATCGTCGTCATCGCCGTAATCATTATCGTTATTATCATCCGTTAATTACCTGCGTCCAATTACCTGCCGCATCTTAACATTTTTTCTCTCTCACCTAGGAACGCTTATTTTCGATTCCATTCACCGTTACCGTTTCAAGCTAGAGACCGCGTTAATACATTATTAAACACATACAAGAACCATTTATATTTCCGTGTTTTCATAGTGAAAAATCAAGGAGAAACAGGGACACACTCGCATTGGATTAATTAGAAGAAAGTCGCGTACGAAATCAACTTTCCATCGCAACGTCTGTCCATCAACTGGAAATATTTAATTAAATAGAATTATTTTTTAACGACTCGTAATTGTCTACTATGTAGATCTCCTCGGATCAAACTAGTCTCGCGATGTTTGAGTGACATTTGTTTGCTCAACTGATTCATTATTTATATGCTTAAGCATTTTCTTTGTTGATACGTTGAATAATCTTCCATTCAAGCGATTCGAAAGCCACGCTACGAAGATAAAAATATCGAACGAAAAAGTGATCACGGCGTATAAAAGATCTTGGTTTTGATTTTCAATTTTTCTTTGTCGAACTATTTTTCCATGTGACGTGAAAATGGAGCGTGTAATTGGTATAAATGTTATAAAAAGCGGCATTCAAAACGTATATGTTCTTTCAGGTTGAGCGAATAATAGAGCGGAGTATCTCGTTCTTGTTGCGATCGAAAGAGGCCGATCCATACCGTGGACCATGGTTCCCCGTTTTTACGAGATCTTATTTATCCACCGGCTTCCGGAAGCGTCTGAGAGGTTTTTCAAGACCAAACGCAAGAAGCAGACGATCGGTTTGCAGTAAGAGAGCAAACGGTCTGCGGACGGTCCATTAAATCGAACAATCGGGAACACGGGAACGAGATAATCGTTCGTTCACGTTTACTTTCCGCTACTGTACAATCGATTCATTGTAAAAGCTATTGCGTAACAATGACAACCGCATCAAATATCTTTCCTCGTTTTTTTTCAATTCCAAATTTGGCATTTTCTCTTAACGAAAAATTATTGGATTGAAAATAGATTTTTCAAATATGAAATTCAAAATGTGAACGAAAAATTAGAAGTGGCGAGGAAAATCAATGGATCTGATTACACGAAACACGCTTGTCCTTTAATTAGTTTAATAATAATATATATTATTTGTAAGAAGTCATTGCATCTCAATCGCGTGATTATTTCGATTGGTCCAGCTCGAAATAGCTCTTCGATTAATTCTTCTCGAAAAGATCCCACGGAATACTTGTAATTCGCGTATAAATCACGAGACCACCATTGGATACAATCACGACGCCTCTATGTCGTTTCCTAGTGGTCCGTGTAAACACATCACGTGGTTAAAAGCACGTGTAGCAATGCCGTGGCCCTCGTCTTGCATAGGGAATGAGGCTGGCGTGGCTGAATTTCAGCCGATCGAACGTGAATTTCTGCGAGCGCGCACGACTTCCTCTCGCGCATTCCATGCCCGTTACACACGGCGACTCGGCATTCCAACCACGGAGTTCCTAAAGCCTCGTTCACAGTGCACCAAGTTGCCTGTTGTATGCACCAACGATGTAACCGTGACTTCGCGTTTCTTTGTCCGTTGGCCAGAACAAAGATACACTCGTGCCGGCGGAAGTGTCGATTTTGTACGCGAAATCGTTTTCCCTTGTCCCAAGGAAACGTTCTCACGACCCGCTGCGATTCGTTACGCCACGACAATCCCAGTCGTTCTCGCTCGATGTTCGCTATTACACCGAGAACGAACGAATTTTCTTTCGCTTTCAACTCCGTTCGATAAAATATCCGATAAAATATCCGTTCGGTAAAAAATCCGAGGTTTCGTTGGCCGATGCATCGTTGCAAAATTTATACTTTCCATGTGTTGGGATTTATCGTCGTGCGCTATCATCCTCCATGTAATCGTATCATTAGAAACATAAACTTGCCGAATTGCAAAGTATCGTCGGTGCAAAATTACAACCGCGTCGCGTTTCCCATCTCAAGTAGAAGTTAAAAGTAAGAGAAACGATAACGGGGTGTATCTCGTTGGATCGTTGTATCGTTTTATATCCATCGTGTTTCCGCTATGCGAAAAGTCTTTAAAATTTTCAACGATCCTTCCTCGGATTTCTTCCATGCGAGCGAGTGTAATCGTGCAAGAAGCACGAGCATGGACAGGTCTTCCTCGGGAGTATAAACGCCGCGCCGTTGCAAAACGCGAGGAATCGAAGCACGTAACGGTGCAACAAGATCGAGGTAGCGCTTTATATGGTCCTGTAAATTAGATTTCTGTTGGTCCCCGTTGCCAAACATCATTCCGGATTCGAGCTCTCTCTCTTCCTCTGGTATCTCGTTTTCCCTCATTTCCGTCCTCGACGACACACCGGTGCACGTGTGTCCGCGTTAAAGATACAGTTATGCACTTCACGAAGGAGAGAGGGATGGAACTCAGACAGACGAAGGATCCGTTTTATAACTAGAGATTCATAACGGCACACGATCTCACAATGGACACTAGCTGGCAAGCAACGACGGGACCAATGCCTCTGTCCGATGGAATCGATGTCTTTCACGAACCACCGGTTTCTCCATCGCGTTCTAGCAATATCGCAGAAACAATGGCACCCGACAGGATCGAGTTATTCTTTTCTCAGTGTTTCGTGGAAAAAGAGGAAGTTTTCGTACCAACTTTTTCTTCAAATCATAAATTTTTGTTTAACAGATATAGTATATAGGATACGATATATAGGACGTAGAATAAAACGTCGCAATCCTTGTTTGCGATCTCCTTTCGATCGTTTCGACTGGATTACCGAGCATTGTATAAAATCGAAAGCATCTCCGGATAGACGCGGATAGGCGAGGACGCGTATCTAAACCTGGTAGCGGGAAACGTGTATTTCAGACCGGTTTCTTGGAAATGGACGCAAAATATACGTAAGAATGTTCAATGGATATTGAAAGAGTTCATCGTTGACCGCGTACGAGAATTTAGGTAGCGAGTACAATTGATAAGAGTGAAATCAAACGAGACGATACATACGTGTACATAAATGTATTAGACGGTACGCAAGATTCGATCGTATAAATGTGAATGCGACGATGAATAATTAATAGCACCGTGTATCGTCGAATAAATATCTATTGCACGTTTAGCTTGGAACAAATTCGATGAAAATTCGTTACGATACAAGCAAGATAAAAAAAATTTATCGGAGAAACGATTGAAAATACGATGCATGGCGATATTTTTTTTCCGCGATGTATTAATAATAGGCGTCGTATCGATGAAATGGAATTTGATTGACGTTAATTAGTGTTATGCAATACGAGAATGAGAATACGAAAACGAGAATACGAAAACGTAAACGAGAATAACTTGGTGGTTATTCATTATTTCTTTCTTAGGCGGAGTATTCGCAAGGAGGAGGATGAGCGCGACAGTTGGTTCGTCACAAAAGTAAAACGACCACTTCCCCTTTCCGAGCTGCAACTTGCCTTGCAAATCGTCCCAGCATAAAACGAAGCGTCGTTTCACCGGTGGGGAAAAAATAATTATCCAGTGGTGTCTTTTTGTGGAAAACGGAGTAGTCTTCCGTTAGAAACCGCCGTGAAACGCGATCGGAGACACACGACATGATAGAAAGCACTAGTTTCACGCATCTTAATGGGTTAATAACGATAATCCTAGGATTGGGACCATCCTCCTTGATCGACGATATTCTTTCGTAAAAATAATAACGCCTTCCGCTTGCCGATCCCGGTGAAAAGCATTTCGACCCCTCGGCTAGAAAGTGTTCGTGTTCGTGTGGAAAGAAGCGACGATCAATGGGCGTATCTCGTCTCTTGCTCGAGCATTAATGACTTCAATTTCCTGTGGATACAGCGGCTAGCATCAAGAGACGAATCATTCATGTCGAGGACGGATTATAGCGTGCATTAGCGCTGGGAAAACGAAAGAAAATCATTTTCCAAGTCTCCTCTTAATAGCTATCAAAGAGAGTATTCGAATATATTGTCGAATGGTATGGAAACAATCCTTATAATAATTCGTTCCGTTTAAAATTTCTGATTGTATCGTGGCTAAGAATCGATTTAATCGCTACCAGTAACCGACCATACTACTGGATACGATTCATTCAAATATTATTCAGTTTTTTGAGCGTGACTGAGATCGAAACGCAGACACGAACAAAGAGTTGTTGTATAATATTCGACCGATCGAGATCTCACCGTGATCGAATCACCATTGTAAATCGAGTCTTAGATCCTCAGGCTTTCCTCGAATCTAATTTTTGTCTAAACTTTTTCCATAGAAACACTCGAACAAGTTTTATTTTCTTAGTTTAGAAATTACCGTTCTTTAATTTTTAATTGAAATAAATCGATAAATCGCGCTTTGTCGGCAAACGTAAGTGAGACCACTGACACGATTACTCGCACGCTTTTACCGCCTTCATGATTCATAGCATAGGTTAAATTCGTACCACGAATGGGACACACCCAAGACTCCCAGCCTGCAATCACCAAGCTATATCTGCTTGCAAATCTTTGCAAATACCGAACGCGATCCTCTCGTTTGGAATTTCTTTCGATGGTTGAATGATCGTTGAATCAGTGATAACTGTGAGTCAAGGTGGAAGCCTGGTCATCGCGTGTTTAGGGTTAACGAACCAGAAATATTTAAAAGCAGGCACGGCAGGCATTTTTGAATGCATAATTTATCGCGACGAGGAGAGCGTTTACGCGGATTCATCGTTGACTCGTCGATATTACCGTGGTAAAAAATCGAGTTAGCACTCTTCTCTGTGTTTAGACTATCCATAGGCTGGCCTTAGCCGGGTGGTAATTCTTCTCGTGTCTCTGTTCCACCTAGGCGAACAACGTATCATTTCGCGTTGCACAGACTCTCGCTCGTCATGTTTAATGCGATAACAACTAACAATCAGCCGGGTCTACGCACGCGCGTATGAAAATCACCGGCAAGGAAAGTGTTACCTTTGCTCGGTCCGACTGCAATTGTGCCTCGAGTGTCGGAATTTTCTTCGAATTGCCTTCCTTTGGTTTGGGGAAAAAAAATAAAAAAAAAAAAAAAAGAAAAAAAGAGAAAATGCTCAAAGTGCATGGAATAAATAATAACCAGATATTACAAGCGGGAGAAATTTTGGAAAGCGAGAAATGCATTTCTTTTTAATTTCAGTTTTACGAACTGTGACTATCCGTTCAATGGCGATACAATAGCGATTCGTGAATCTGGAACGTAAAAAGTTAGTCTCGATATCCAACAACACCCAGATAATTTTACTAATTATATACACTTTCGATTCCATCCGCTGGTATATAATCTTCTCTATATCTAATCGTAGCTTTCTTAGAAAAAAAAAAAGGAAGAAGATTATGAAAAAGAAGAAAACGAAAGTATTCGCGCTACTTTTCCTCGTTGGAAATGGAATTTTTCTCGGTTATCCCCGAGGAGGTCCCGATTGCTTATAATCGTCAACTATGTGTTTACGGCCGTCATTTTCAGTTGGTCGAGCGACCATTTACCGGACGATATTCAAATAATCTCGATCGTTGCTCGCTCGAGCGAGTCGAAGCCAACGAGATGACCGGCGAGATCCAATCTCACATTTATTATCCTGGACCGCGGCGGTGGTTGCGGTAGCTTTGCATCTCCCTCTTTCTTTTCCACCCGTCGCCCTTTATTTCCTTCCCTTTCCTTCCTCTCTTTTTTTTTTTCTCTTT
>NW_006263380.1:519424-528862 GCF_000469605.1 Apis dorsata
TCGATTCTTCACCCGTATCCCGACTACGGTAGCGACTCGTGGAATACCGTAATCAATACGCATGTTCTGAATAGCCATCCTTCAGGAGACTCTTAGACGAGATCCTGATGCACATCCTGATGACGATCCTGGAATATCCTTGGATTCATCTTGGATCGAGGTCGTTGAAACATTTTTCCTCCCGAGGATCTTTCCTTCGTCACGCGTGACGAAACCTGCCATCGAAACACTCGAAGCTAGCAAATTATTAGCAATAAATATTTTATTAAGACAAGAGCGTCTCTGTTTGAAATATCGGTCGGAGATTGAAATCGGAATTTTATCTCGTGGAATTTGAATAATTAATTTTAGAGAGTACGTTCGATCCTCGAGATCGAGATTCTTTTATTTTTGATTGCGAAAAGAAGAACATCGAATTTATATAGAAAGTAGAAATTGCACTAGTTGGGGACGTGCAAGTAGTTATCGTGAGATCTAAATTCGCAAATAGCGGTGCATAAAAATGGCGAACAATTAGAGAATTGCAGCGCGAGTATTATATCGTGACAGAGAAGAAAAAAATAGTTGAGTTAATCGTAGATTAGCCTTTTATGCCAAAGAGAGTCGCTGGCGGGCTAATTATCATCGGGTAAGGATCTCTTCGTTCTTTTCTTGCTATTCCACTAGGCGAACACTTCTACGCACTATTTTGGTATCTCGGGGGAACGCAACTCCCTAGTTGTATTTACAGTTTACTTAATTCCAGCAATTACCTCGTTCCGTGGAACGAACCTTTCGTCTGTTCCCGATGGAAAAGTCTCACGTGCCCTCCGCACCACTCGATTCCTCGACTTGTGTTACGATTTCTTTTAAAACGCTTCGACCTAGGTAATTAGCCATGTTCTTTCTCGGTTTTCACATTTCTCTATATTATCCTTCGAAATCGATTTCTGTTCACAGTTAAAAGCATCGTTCGCGCAGTCACGATTTTAAAACCTGCAATCGAGTCGAGTCGATCGAACGATCGAAAGAACAATAGCGATACATCGAAACCGATCTGAAATCGTTTGAAGCTCGTTTCTACACGACGATAGAAACAAATCTCTAGATATTTCGACACATCTTACCCGGTTATTAACACCGTATTAGCATCGAATGGAGCCCGTTAATTGGCTACGAATTGCCTCTCACGAACGTTGTAGACGTTGGAATAAAAAAGAAATAAAAAAGGAAGTAGGAAGAAGGTGTGTTACGCAAGAAGACAGTCAATTTTACAAAAGTGCCTCTGTAAATAAGCAAAGTTTTTCCACCGGATGAAGTCGGGAATGCGAATTGACTTCTTTCTCGGTGGCTCAGGTATGGAAGATCGACTACACTTCCGGGCATCGGTTAGCATTCCACCGTTTGGAGGGAGAAGCATCGAGTGGAGGAGCCATGATGGAAAAATCTTACCTGGATTCTCGTGTAGTCCGCTAATGGTCGTCAAGATCGACGATCCGAAGTCTCGATCGACGTGATTTTTCCGCAGGATTCGAAGCGGATAAAGGTAACCGCATCGAGTCGTGGCGCCTCTTTGGCCGATCGCGGTTCTCTTCCACCGTCGACCGTCCTCTCTTTCTCTCTCTCTCTCTCCCTCTCTCCCTCCCTCTCTCTTCGTTCTTCCTGGCTCGAGATAACCGATACCTCGAGCAAACAGCCGACGGGAAGCATTACGAGTACCGTGATGCTTACAATGTGCTCTCCTCTATGGATTCAACTGTACTTCCCCAGTTCGTGCGACCTTCGTCGTAATAACTGCGGAGAACACGACCACCGTACGTTCATAGATTTCATTTTACCGAGTAATTTAAAGGAACAATCCTTTGTCTTTTTCCTCGCGAGAGAAAATATCGTCGTCGGAGTATACCGGGAGAAAAGAAGAGGAATTTTGCCAATGTTATGTCGAACTCTTTTGAAATAAAGAGGAAACGAATGGACAGAAGGATCGAGAGTTTTATTCACACACGGTTGGAATAAAATCGACGCGAAACGAAACGCGTATTATCGTCATAAAGACGGGAGCGCGACATAGGTGATGGAACAGGAGAAATTCCACGTTCTCGCATATTCCGCTAATAAGAAGATCGGCGACGGGGGATCGACGATCGGTGAATTTTTCGCGGTGCGAATCGACGGCAAAGCCTACGAGGACACCGGCTCCGACGAGTCATGGCGCCTGTTCGAGCATTGCATTACCTATTCACGGGCGAAACGTGCGCTCTCGTACGGTGCACGCGACTATTCCACACAACGAAATAGGCGTAGCGTTTTCACAATAACGGAGCGATCTTGGTGTTTGCAATTTTCGAGGAATTAAAATGCTAGGAATTCTCGCTGCAAGAAAATTGCGACCAACGTTTTAAACCAGTCACCGGGAACGTTTCGTTCCTTTTATTTTACCGATTCTGTCGTTGAAAAGGTTAGCAAGATACAAAATTGCGAAGGTTGATGTATAAATCAAGCTGCATCACCGTTTCAATTGCACAAAACTCTGGAGATTCGATATCGATCATTTATCACTGTGTTGAGAATGCAGTATCCATATAATAAGATCTATCGACAGTAAATCTCGTTCAAATTAATCGAATTCAAAAGTTGAAAGAATCTCGAAAGTTTTCAAGTTCAACTCCCAAGAAGTAAAAAATACCTGTTGAAAAATTCAGCTACAGTTATTCCAAGACACGATTTCCAAGCCGCGTTCCAGAAACACGCGAACTCTCGTCGAACTGGCATCGATCGATATAGCCGTATGAACTTGGCCCTGTTCAACCCGGGTGCCATTGATCCTCGCGTTGCGTCCAATCCTTGCCACTCGATCCCTCGTCATCGCTACTTTCTCCAATTTTCCATCTAGGCAACTTCTCCCCAGAGAATCCTGGCGGTAAAGGTGGAATTCCTTGGTGACTGCGTAGCAAGCGCGCGAGTAAGCGTGCAAAAGTGCGTGCGTATGCGTGTGACTAACCACTCGCGCGCGGGTCAATGCCTCGGCTGTCCTCCTCGAGTAACTATCTACCTACTCCTGTGGCTACCTTCGCTACTACGTTATGCTCGTACCAACCGCTCAAGATCGGCGAGCTGACGAGCACGCGTTCGCAACTACGCGCTCCGACGTTTCCGCGAGGCCCCCTTTGACACGCGAGGAACCGTGGGGCCCGGTGAAACAACGTTTTTCAAGATTAATGATGATGACCTCGGTCGGATTCGATCCGCCGCCATTCGTTGACAGCGCTCGCCCCTCCGCGCGGCCTCCGCAAATCAAATCTACGATTCGTTGAGTCGACGGTTGCGGCGGCAGAATTTTTATTACGCGTGCGTTCTTTCTTCGACGTTTTTCTTCTTTCGCCGATATCTCGATCGAGAGGGAAAGACGCGCAATTTTTCTTTCGGTTGGCTAGAAAACGACAGTGACAGCGTCTTTCAGATCGAAATCTGGAAATGCTGTACCCGTATATGTTGGAGAGGGATGTATTAAGTGGTTCGGAGTGGATATAAATTGAGATCATTTCAAAGATTTCAGAGATTCATAGGACTATATTAGAGACGTTTAACGGAGGAGATTAGATCGGTGGATTAGATCGAGACTCGTGCGTTTGTTTTCCGGGGTGAGAACCATTCCCGTGCAGTAAGTAGTAAAATGGCGTTCCTTAATGGCACGAGCGTCTTAAAGTTGGATTTACTGGAGTTGCTCTTCTCGAGCAAGTTTATAGTGCTCTTATACAGTGCACATTTTAAACGTATTATATCTCTGCCGTAATATTTTAATGCGCGATAATTATCGCGAATCAAATGATTGGACGCTTAATTGAATCTCGTGCACGCTCCATATTCGTAACGCGCGTTGTCGCACACGTGTTAACGCAGTAACGGCAATAAGTATTAATTGTAAGAAGAAGGATGTCGAAGATATTTCACCGAGAATTACTGGTTCACCAAACGTGAAACTGGTCGGGATTTGCGATTCTACGTTTCGCTTCATTATCAACAGTTTATGGTCCGATGCTTCGTTCCTGTTGCGCGTTAAACTGGATTAATTATGCCTTGAATTAATTGATACGCTGGAAAATACTTGTACTTACCATTACAATCGGTATCCAGCATCGAGGCTAATTTCAAATTCCCTCTCAAAAGGAGAGACTTCGAGTGCGACGAACCTATCTAAATCAAAGTAATCGCGGTTCAACGTCTTATTATATTTCCATCGATTCGTTTCCTCTCCTTTACGCGCTCGTTCCCAAAGATCCACAACCCTCTTCGATCCAGACGGACAGAGTTAGAAATTTTCGAAACAATGTATCGATCGTTGAGCGATCAAAAACCAATTTCAATCGAGGGAATTACAATAACTTATATCATCCGATAGGCCATATACTTACGGATGGAATTACCTGAATAGGCACGATTCCAGCCAACCCGACATAACACGATCCGGATCAGGACACGGTCTCGACCGATATTACCGGTATATTCTCTTGATCCAGCGAGCGAGATCGAGAAGAAGTGGCAACCCTCTTTCGATCGCTCGATACACGATCGTACGCCGGTTCGTGACCGTGGCGATCGTGACTCCTATTATTATCGTGGCTAACCCACAAAACCGAGTGATCCGCGTTCTGTGTCCTCGCTCTTGCCCGTCCTCCGCCCGAGCGGAATCGCGTCGTATCGCCTCGCGTCGCGTCCAACCATGAAACATCGATCCACCGTTTCGTTCGGGGCGAAAGATTATCCGAATAACAGGTTGCGCGTGTTAGATATTATCGCCATATTATCCGGGTCGATCGTAAATTACTTCGATCTATTAAATTTCAACCACCGTCGATTAACCGTCTCGCGATCAATAGCCCCGACGAGTTTATTTTCGGAGAAAATTCTAGGGTATCCAAGGTTTGTTGCTTCATCATCACGTCGTAAGAGAGACGTTTACATCTGAAATTAGTATGCTCGTGTGTTGCACGAATGTTGCAACAGCATCGGAAATGATGCTGGTACTATTTGCGACCACTAAAGACATAAATTTTTCGTCCGTTTCTGTGATTATGTTATATACGTTATATATATATATATATATGTAAGTTAATAGCGTCAATTATTTTGAAATAACTATATCGTATGAAATGTTTCAATTTCTGCCAAATTGTGACAAATTGTGTGGATCGTAGACACGTAGTAAATGGTAGAAGAGATTCGTTAGCCTACCTTCGATCTAGCCTATCCTATACCCAGGAACAACATGAATATTCCATCGCAACAACACGTGATGATTTAATGATCCTCCTCTCCCCCGTTCTAATCAACCCGCGAATTAACGAGGCGCGAAAGTCATTAATTAATAAAATTGTTATTGTAAACTCGTTAGGTTTAATTGGCAGTGTTTAAGGGAGCTGCTCGGGCAGGACGGACGGAGCGGGGACCCTGTTACGCGATAGATAAGAATTTCCTCGTAATAGCCTCAACCACTTCCCACAATAAATTGCATCGGCAGCATCCGTGAACCGTAAATAATCCGGTACGATCTAGCGGAACGGAAGTTTAGCCCGGACGCGATACAAATGTGATCGAAACGAAATTCTCTCTACCTGTTCTCGTTCGCTCCTTCACAGGCGGAGCGAAGCGAGCACGGGGAAGAACGAGATACCGTTCGAGAATTTCATTCGGATGAAAATTCTTCGAAGGACTCGTTCCGTACGATAGACGATCCACTTGACACCGGATACGAATTCCCAATTAACCGTAACTAGAGAGGCAACTAGAGCTAGGCAGAGACGATGGAAACGAGACGAGTCGAGAGGAGGAGGCGAACGAGTCGGAGTAGGGTTCAAAGCACCATTTCAAAGATCGTTACCCTTGGCGAATGTTGGTCGTGTTGCTCGTATAATATACCGACAACTACCTGTCTAGACTCGAGTTGATGGCTAAAAATCGTTGCTCTTTTTTTATCTGTTCCAGTGAGACGGACATGGCTCCGAACGCGGAGGAGGAGTTGTTGGTGGTGAAGCCGTGGGGGCCTCAACCGGAAAAGGTATGTCAGTGTGCCTCGGCGCTCGATCGAGCGCCCGGATTAACCCGACCAAGATTCGAACCTAATCGTTTAAAACTTGGACAGTGATATGACGGTGATATTGGAGTATTAGCAGGATGCTTTTGATCGGCCTATCTTTTAACGTTCGCTCGATAAATAGAGTCGCGTAGTTACAAGCAGGCGTACATGGGGCGTACGTGGCTTGTCGCTCGTTTCGTCTTTACGACGCCGTGAGAATGCCGCGTCGTGTTCGGATGATGTTCGTTAAACGAGAGAGAGATGTGTTAAAGGAACGAAATTACGGGTAGTTAAGCTCGTTTTCCGTCATAATCTTTACGATTCCGATCTATTTATCGTAACAACCAAATGCAAATAGCTGTATCATGCGTGTATCGCGGTCTTGCGTAATTATCGATCTGGTATAGAGAGGATGTTGGAACATTTATCGAGAGAGGAATCCGACGAGGAAGGAGACAACGGGGATCATCGAATCGTAATTGGATGGAATTCAGTTTCAAACGGATTCTTGGTATTGCGGAATTTCATCTGGAAAGAAAAACGAGCACCGATTTATTTAACGCGAACGCGATTTCCTTTCGAGATAAATGACACGATCCACTAGATCCGAACGGTTCCATGAATACATGTCGCGCGCATTTCTCTGATAAATAGAACGCATCGCGTACCATCCAATTTGCTCGTTAATAAAACACGATTTTGTCAAAGTGTCGACCGTTCGAATGCTAGATGCACTTTGTACTTGACCGAGCTACGCTTTTAATATTCAGCCACGCATTAGCTTGCGCCAACTCGGATGCATTGAATTCTGCAGTTGATAATGGCTTCACGGGCATTTATACGCGTCGCGAAACTGCGAGGGAGGTAATAAGTCATGGATAATATGATTAATATCGAGGAGAGACCGCGATATATCGCGTTAACCCCCCTCGAGGTGCGCATATTTACACTCCAGTTAAATCGTTATTTTTATGCAACGTGATTAACGAAGATAATTCAAGACGCCTGTGACTTTTCTTTTTTTTTTTTTTTTCAAAGATCGGACGAAATGAATGACATTGCGTAAAAAAGAAAAAGAAAAAAAAGAAAAACAACTCTTATCTTATGAGATTTATGCCATACGTGTTACGAATGACTCCTGACCTTAATTATCGGAAGAGATTCCGTTGCATCTCTTTTCTTAATATTATGAAAAAGAAATAACGTTCTTTGAGAGCTAATGAGAGATTTACGTCATCACAATAGGATGATTAACAAACCTCCACGGTTAGACACCTATTGGAAACCGTACTCGAATGTTCGTGAAAGTCGCGCAACTTTTACCAACATTCGAACTTTTCACTCTAATTGATAATTGAAAAGAACGCGAGGAAAAAGGCGCGCGTTTGAAATTAGATCGAGCGATGCATATTCGAAAATGCAGCGTTCTCCATTCGCGCTTCCATCCATGAGCGCTTTTTTTCTTTCTTTCTTTATTTTTTTTTTCAAATAACCGGTTCAGTTATTGTCAAATAAACGACACGAAAGTATCGACAAGTATTCACCGAGTATTTACGCGATTCAAGAAAGCGTGACGTCCTCGTATATGTAGGTTACGCGTGATTTTGTTTTGTTTCGCACGAATCCTTCGCAAGATCGTCAAGTATAAGTATAAGATTCGGAGTAACGTTATCGTTCTTTTGGCGGGACGTGCTGCCTAATTACTCGTATAATTGCATATGCTTACGACCAGGTCCTTCTTCGCCTCTCTTCATAACCTCATTTCCTTCTCCCGAGATCCCGTTTCACGTTCACGGACGGAAAAAATGAAAATATGATTGATCTATGCACCCCTCCACTCAATCATGATCGTCGTTAGACGATTTACGTCCATGTCCGCGCGGTATCGCATCCCGGAAAGGAACTCTAATTACTTTGTCGTTTTTCAAAAGAAAAAAAAAAAAAAGAAAAGAAAAGAAAAGAAAAGAAAGAAAGAATACATCGTTAACAGCCAGCCCTGTATTCATCAAACGATAATGGTCCGTCACCATCCTCCGTCGATTTCAGTAACAAACGAGGATGATGATTGATCGCGACTGTTCTCCACTCGGAGCATCGCGTGCATGTCTGAATAAATCGTACATCCGATGCGCAACAGATTTCCTACGGAACTCTGGGATCGGTAGAGAGGCGGTTCTGCTTATTTTTCTTTTTTTTTTTTTCGCGTGTGAAGGAAGAACGGCGGGTAACCGCGAGATAGAAACTCGGTTTCACGTTTAAGACCGATCGATTAACCGCGCGAAGGAAACCACAATGTAGCATGTGGTTTCATCCGCGTCAAATATTCGTGGTATTCTTGAAATGGTCGTTTTAGAAAGCGGCTATACGACCTTCGAAACAAATCGACCGATAAATTATTCCTATATCCTCGATTCCGTGCTGATCGAGCCAACTATTCGAAGAGTTATCGAAGGGAATCGGAAAGAGATACGAGTTTTAACCCCTTTGGAGACTTAATTATACCGGTTCTATGTTTCATCAGTGGCACGAGATGGAGGCGGTAAATTAATTTCCACGATTTATCCGCGTTTCAACGGGGATAATCGGCGGCGTTCTTCTATGGACCACGAGGCGATAATCGCTATAATTCTATCCATATTTATGATTGGAAACGCTGTGAAATTAACTTCGGTCTTTCAGCCTTCTACTCCCTCGCATGAATATTTCATTCGCGGCAAAACGCGACTGCAATTTCCATGATTTCTCGATTCGTTTCACTCCCGTGGAAAAATAAATGATGGGATAGAATGGTTGGCCGCTGTTCAATCTTCCACACTCTTAATTTCTACTTGAAAATGTTTATCGTTACTTAATATCGTATTATCCCGATTATTGAGAAGCGGTAGGTAGTCGAATCGCCGGTCGTTTAATTACGACCACTGTCTCGGCGCGGTGTATTTTGCTCGAAGAGATCTCAAAGGGATAAATCAGACCCGAGGCTACCGTCTTTCTTTCTTTCTTTCTTTCTTTCTTTCTTTCTTTCTTCGATCACGGCTGCCTTTTGCCTCGATATCGAACCGGACGAGCGTGCAATTATGTCTAGAGCCTTGCGATTTTCTTTGCAGGAACGATTAAGACCACCTACGTACAACGCCGAGGACTACGCGATCGCTCTGAGACGATGGGGAAGACGTCCATTAGGAAGTGTTCAAGACTCGCAGGGTACCCTGCCGTCGACAACCAGTTCGAGTTCCGGTTACGCTTCCGGAAGCGGAGAGATGACCTTGAGACAATTCACCTCGGTTAGCGAGCTTCTGAACAAGCTCAGAGCGGACCTCAGGCTAGCCTTTCCAAGGTAGGTATATATATATAAATACACACACACACACACACACACACACACACAC
>NW_006263380.1:529352-537576 GCF_000469605.1 Apis dorsata
CGCCTCTTAAGTCCTCGCTGCCACCTGACTTAAATTAATCGGGCGCCTCATTATCATTGCAAATTACGCGAAACCTCGACCGATCTTGATTATCCTACTTTGCCTATCTAAAAGTCATCTTCGTCCGCTCGTGTCATCAAAGCAATATCAAAATATTAAAATATTCATCGATTAGCGATCAACGTTCTTTAATTAATATAATAATAAAATTATAATTCGTGAAAATAAGTAAAGTCGAAACAACTTTTTAACGCGGTCTTTGAAAAAATTTCATTTGAAAATTGGTGGAGGAGGTATTAATAAAAAGCGCATCATTTTCGAATGTTTCTAGAAGACGAAACACAATCCCCGGAAGCAGATGCATTCGATTGTCCGTGAATAATAATTAGAACAGTGAATGTATGAATTTATGCTCGTTCGGTGGAACTAACGACAAGTTTATCACGAAAAACAGTCGATATTAGTTGAACGGGAGGAATGGCTTGAACGGTGTCGGATTTACAGTTACTTTTTATACGTATTTTTTAAGAAAGAAGACGGGTTTCGATATGCTCGAGTCCCTTTCTCGAAACTCGTAAAAATTCCTTCTTGATTCAACTCCCGATTAAACGACGATCGTTAAATCTTTTCTCTTCTCAGGGAAAAGATACGTTTGTTGATCCCGTCGTACTTTCATTATACGGCAAGTTTTCTCTTCTTTGGTTTTTTAATTTCTATTAATAAATTAATAGAATGCTAATGAAAATTTAACATCTGCGCGTAATGAATTAAACATTACTTTCTTTGCTCGTCGCGCGAAAAAAGAATTCCCTTATCTACGCGATATTATTATTTATCATCTTTGCTGTTAAATACACCCTTTCTACTATCGTATTTCATTTACCGCGAAGATTAAATTAACCATACGCGGATTAGACGCGGAGACCATCCATCTGTCATTTCTCGTCCGTGTGTAAATCGTTGAACAAAGAAAAGAAGAAAAAGGCATCCTCGGTTTCCTGTGATATGTCGGTTTTTTGCTGCATTACTCGGTACAAAGGAACGGGTTCCATCCCGTATTTCTAAGACAACGCTGAAATTACAGCTGGATCAAGCCCCTCCTCGCGTTCAACGTACGGCTAAATAATAGTGTGGTCTCCGTTAGGCGCCAGCGTGATTAAAGATCGGACGTAAACGCTAAAATTTGTCCGTGAATGTCGGTGGCTTGTATCTTGGTGCAAGATCGACGATGTTTGTCTCGGATCGCTCGAAGCGTGTACGCTAGTATTTCATTCATAACGCGTGTAATCACAGCCGCTGGACACGCGTCTGTAATTGAGTTTATCTCGGGGCTTCTATACGTTCTCGATTGGAATCAAAAAGCAAATACATCGGAAATTTTCCCGCTTCGAAGATGAAATTTCGAACGGTTCCTTTCACTAAAAAGTTCGTCTAAAAAATTGCTCAAACTCGATGTTTCGATTCGTGAAATAAAAGAGAGAGAAAAGTGGATATATTTCATATCTGTACTGTTACGATTTCTGTGCTTTTCGTTATCTAGATCCGCATCAAATTCCACGAGATCGAATCATCTCGGCAACTCGAATCGATCTATCAACGCACCGACTCTTCGTTCGTTCTATTTTTCCTCGATAGACTTTGATCTCGTCGTTATTTCTATCCTAGACCACCCAGAACGCGCAACTTTCGATCGTGAAACGAGATTACGAATGATCCAAACGATGCATCAAGATGTACAACGGTCAAGGTTTCAAAATGTCGAGCAAAAAAAAGGGTAGGCTGGCGAAAACGCCAGGAACCGTTCAATACTCTCCAACTCTAATTCTTGTTCGATCGACGTGCTCTTATTAAGCGCAATTTCGCGGCGCACAATTTGCGGCCAACGGATATTCGAAGCGCGGCAAGAAGGTTGGTCGGTGCACAGATGAGAATCATTCTAATCACACGACCCGACCAATGTAAAAGGGGAGAGAGGCAAGAATGCCTGCATCGTCCAGAAGCGATACACGCGTTCCATTCTGTGGCTATTCTAAAATCGAATCACCGTGCGATTATTTCATACCAAACAATCTATCTCGCATCGCATGAGGGACGATGTGGACAATTCCGTTGCAAGAATTTCATTATAGAATCCACCAGTGATGTCACCAATGATGAGATCAAGTGTGTCTTCAAACCAACGGATTCCAATCATCTCTCTTTCTCTCTCTCTCTCTCAAAAGTCTATGAAACGAATCTTCGTTATAAATAAATATGACGTGAACTCGATCCTATTAACGTCACGGTTTTCATCACCGTTGTCCCGAAACCGATTTATCGACACGCGCGATCGCGGACGTTACACGTTCATCCTTCGACCATATGGAAGACGCGAACGTGTCCCACATACGGCGGATGACTTATAATATGGACAACCTTCTTACCGCAGAGGCGAGCAGATAACCCGTAAGTAGCGGCCACGGATAAACGAATGCCGATATTACGGATAACTGTACAGCGGCTGGATCGGCGTGCTCGATGCGCAAATCGATCCCGATGAGGCGCATCCTCGATTCCCAAGATCGAACCTCTGCGTGTTATTCGTCGTGATCTTATTATTAGGCCGTTTAACAGACGTTTTTCACAACGATCCACGGTTGCCCGGCGACGACCCGGCTGACGGAATCGATTTATTTTCAAACCGATCGTAATAATTACCTGTCGAGATCGATTACGCCGATCGGCCGGCTATCTTTTTCTTCCATGCCGTTCGTGGATGAACGTGGATGCGTGTTTTATCTGGAGCGAAAAAACGCGTGGTGTTAGGAATAATCTTGGCTGATGACTTTTTTTTTTTTCTTTTTTTTTTTTACGTTTGTAATATCGCTTTGAGATTGGCAGAAAAAGAATTTCTGCGGTTTTTTGAAAAAAAGAAACTTTGGTAAATAAAGCCAACGAGATATCTGAAACGAACAGTTGGACTTTGGATTTGGATTAACGAGCGATTTTGTTTCTCGAAATGTAAAAAGAATCGATGGGAATTGCGATTAATCGTAAGAAATCGATGAAAAAATATTAAGCAGCTTTCTTTCCTTTCTCTATTATTATCTGAATGAATTTTCAGCGAATCTTTCATTTTTATCACGTGTAGTTTGTATCATGAACAGATACTGTCAATGAAGACCAATTACGTGTTATTGCATCGAACACGTATATATATACGTATGCTCAAGGAAAGCGAAAACAAAAGAAAAGAATTGTCGAAGCATGGCAAGTTATTATCATCCGTTAACTGGATTTAATTAAATATAATTATATTGCTCTAATTAAGTATAAGCTTTATTTGAAATTAATTGTTCGAGATAACCAATGCACCCTAGAACGATATTACTTTTTCTTCTCGAACAATGATATCGATTGTTTCTGGAAAGAATCCCGTAAAGAGTCGCGTGTCTCCGTCTCTTGTCATGCGAATCAGGCTTCGTTTTCATTGATATTCCGTGTCGTAAGTCCGTTTCGTCAATCATCGCCCCCTTTAAAGAGATTCTTCCTTTTGGTCAAAAGTGGCCGAAAGAATTACCTGGTCCATTCACAAAACTTGATCTCTTTGTATGCGCGAAACGAATTTTCTGCGCCAAAGTGAAAGATGTCACGCATCGAATTTTGTATGTTGCATCCCGATGAAAGGAGGTCGACGAGATGTTAACCTCGATCTTCGAAACGAAGTGCCGTTCTTTTTGCGCTTCGTATTCATCTTCATATTCGTTTGTTTAACAATATTCATCGATAGTTGAACTTCTTAATCGCAAGTAAATTATCCGATTCCCAAGTTATCTATTAAAAAATAAAGATAACACTTTGGATACTTGAATTATTATTCGAGAGATTATACGGAGCTAAGCTTTGCATTTTACACGATAATCCTTAATGGAGGGTGTGTTGCATTAACGTTTCAAATTATAGTTCGTTTAGAAGCATATGATTGCCTTTTATAGATAAAAGGAAAAAAGGGTCGGTGAAATTCATAAAGTGTGTTTCTTATAAAAGAGTCAAAGCACATGTTTTATTCTTTTTCCACGTGGAGGAATATCAACCGCGTCGAAGAAGCCTCGACCGGCCACCGAACCCACGATACTTCACGATGCTTCCGCTTCGCGTAACAGAAAACACGTAACTGCTTCCTACTTGATAGAAAACGAGGAAGTCGTCTTTTTTTCACGCGATATCAGATCCCGTTTGTTCTTATTTCGCGAATAAATAATCATTCCTAATGTTTAACCCAAATTTCATTGAGAAAATCGTTACAATAACTTTCTTGTTGAATAAAAAAATTGTTATATCGAGCTGTAAAAGTTATATTTAAAATCGTGAGTTCGATTTAATAGTTCAAGTGCATTTACATAAAAGTAGTTAGCATTTAGTCATCGAGAAAAAGGTATCTTTGAAATGTACTTGTACGAGTCGATTAGACATTTTATATTCTATCCACTTCTTTATTTACGATGTTGCATCGTGCATGTTAATAAACGATAATCTATTACGACAGAGACGTGACGCCTTCATCGTCGATGAATATCGTGGCCATCGTAGAATATATTTTTAATTTAATTTATACGTGAATTGATGCATCGTTACGAAAAATTTTCGTAAAGTAATGAACATAATATGGTTTCATCGTAGTATAGTTTCTCTAAATTAGTCGTGGTTACGTAAGTCGTTATCTTTCATCGGTTATTGTTTCTAGAATAACAATAAGAAAGAGATTTTTAACTTCCTAAGTGAAATAATTTCCTGGATTTGTTAGCAAATCTGTTGGACGTAATAAAAAAAAAAAAAAGAAAAAGAAAAACCACGCGTGGAAAAGAAACTAAAAGGGAATGAATTGCGTAATATTCTTCGGACAGAGGTCCAAAAATATCGCGTGAAAGAGAAACGTCGGGCGACAAAGGTACACAAGGCTTTCGTTTTCTTCTGCTTGGCGTCGTCCATCGTCTTAAATTTTAGGGTGTGCCCACACACCAGGCAATAAGGAACATTTGATATTCATGCTGCGTCTGCCGAAGGCATTCTTACGTGTACATCGTACTCTGCATAATGCGGGGTGTAATATAATGCATCCATTGCTGGACGAAGGTTCGCATGACATCTCCAAGAAAGCGTGTTTTCGATAACAAAGTCGTTCTCTTTAAAACGAATACCTTTTCATACCTCTATTCGTATATTCCTTCGCGTTGCACGCAACTTCGTTGATCGTCTATACGAATATATTATCGAATATATATATCTAAAAATCCACGAGAATATCTTTCATCGTATTCTACATCTAAATCGAAGAAACGATCTCGAAAGGATGAGCATTTTATCAATTACGATGGCACAAAATATCGAGGAATTTACAAGCAACGTTTGGAACGCTTTCATTTCCTACTTTGCAATATCGTTTATGTTTGACACTTACGCACGACTGAAATTAGATAACTTAAAACTCGCCAATTCTCCTTTCGACTTTTTTGAGATACTACTCGAAATGATACCAGCATTCGGAGACATCATATTTAATTTATTCACGACGATGACATTGATTACTTTGTACTTCGTATCCTCGTATTTTTTTTTTTCAGGTATTAAGTATTTTGCATACAAGTTTCGGATATAAAGCGTATTTAGGATAAAAGTTGCGGTAAGAAGAAAGTAAGGATACGTAACTGAGGACCTAAAGGGTCATAAGAGCGATGCATAGGGTGGTCTGCGGTCACGTCCACTCCTTACCATATCCTTTACCGTCACTCTCGTTCACGCACGAGCTTTCATTTTCTCCAGTATCCAAATGGGGGCCCTCGCGTATTTTTAAGGCGAGGCCAACAAAGGCGATCCACGGTGTTCGCGCCGTAGAATCGTAATGCCTCGGTGTATTTCGCGCACGTACATTTATACACACGTGCGTATCACGATATAGCCGGCAGTAGTATATGCATAATACGACGGGTAACATAATGCGTCTATTGTTGGACGAGAAAACTCTCTCTTTCTCTCTCTCTGTTGTTTACCCACCGGTAAATAGGCGACGAGCACATACATAAACGGGTACATAGAAAACGTTTTAATACTCATTTGCATGCATTCAACTAGCGTACACGGCGCTTATATACGGTGTTTATAGAATCACCGTCTAGACGAGGGACGTCTCCTCTTGAATAGCCCGGTTCCTTTTAGAATCCCGTAGGTGCGAGCCACGAAATGATTTACAACTGTTTGCCGTAAGCCACCTCGGTAAAAATTTGGAACACGGGATTACGTTTTGGATTTGGAATTCCTTCGAGAATAATCATCTTTCGTATATGTTCGATGAAACAGCACACGCGCTTTTATTCTCTAGGTGAACGCGATGCACGATGAAATTTTCAGATTCCAGATTGCTTTTTAGTCAAAAAATTGCTTTTTACTCGGTGCAACATTGTACAATTGATATAATAAAGTTACACTTTGAACCAGAAATTTCTGGTAACTAATTTTGAACCAAGATACGTAATCGCGACAAAATAATTAACATTCACGTGCGTGTAATCTTGTTACTAGTTAAAAAAATACGAAGGCCAATGTTATATTGAAGAAATATCATCTTTATCTCTTTATTTTGTCGTATTTTGTCGTATTTTGTCGTATTTTGTTCAATGCACGGATAACGGAATGCACGATAATCCAACATTACGTACAATTAAGTAGTTGTTTTGCATTTAATATTATCTTGGCCTTGAGCGTGTATAGATTAACGCTAATTAAGTAATTTTCAATAGTTTCATAATTTTTTTAATTTATATTTGGTAAAATATTAAATAATGAATTTTACTTTGTCATTGCAAATGTAATACGATTACGTAACGGTCTAACCGTATAGAAGAAAGTGATAAAAGTTCTCTCTGGCAAGAAATTCTCACGGGATCCCGGACAGACTGCTGCAAAATGTAGCAAGTTGATGGACTGGCTGATGCACTACTGCTACATGTGTCTCTACTGTATAATTAAGGAAACTAACGTGACACGATCAGAGAAATAGAGATCTTGTTCATTACGGAGAATCTATTCGTGGAAGACGTAATACGATTCGTAGCTTCGAAATAAACTCTCTTCGAAGATCCGTCACTCTTTGACAGTCGTAATATCTATTTCCTCGTCCTTGCACCTGTCTACCTTAAGGCCATCGCACGTATATACGCATCTGCTCGACGTGGTTGTGTATGTGAAGAGGCATCGCGTTCCTGTTCTTGATCGAACGATCGATGAATCCGATATGTCGTAAAGTGATATCTTAACGAGAATTCTAGATGAACGATAATCGAGCATAAAGTACCAATAATGGACACCGGTCGATACCCGAAGCTGCGAAAATTGATCATCGACGATCTTATATATGCGCGGAACGACGAAAATTTGTTGAAAAACGACATCGAGGGGACAAATTTGACGAGACAATTTGGCGGCATTCAATGCACTTTGTATAATGTATTTGGAAATTTATATTTAATAATAATGTTGGAATAACTTGAAAAGCGTGTAATTTAATTGAAGTATATTTTCTCGTCCGCCTCCTCGTATTTATTACATTAATAGTTATCAAGTTCTTGCCCCGTCACTCTCATAATGGTTCCGTTGACAACCTCGAGGGAACTCGCTTTAACAGCGCGCTTATAAAACCGGATTGCTTTTTCTTTTAATCGCAAGGTCCCATAATTATGTAATTATATTTTTTTCCATCGCGTCTACACAGTTCAATGTCTGTTACAGTACTTTTCGCGATATACTTTCGTTATGCGTTAAAGTATCAAATAGCAGGATTGATTGGTGCAATGACACTCAGAATCGTGTATAGCGTTTCATCATTTAAACAACTACATTAACATCTAATTTAATTATTTTCATTGTTTATGAATCTATTTTCTTCTTAATAAAGTTCATGTAACTTTGTTAAAGATCGAAGAAATACTTTCGGAATGATACATGAATTGGGATTAAAAGATTGCAAGATATTAGAAATACGAATGACAGGATATCTGCGAGCTATATATATCATGTATGATTGTATATATGGTAGATAACGAATATATATCCGAGGCAAAAATGTTCGTACCGTTACTGATACTTCCGGCCGAGCGCACGGAGATACATTCGCAATTAAATTATGCATCATAGATACAAATTTTTCTGCACATTCGGTTAAATATCTTATTTTATCGAAAAAAAAAAAAAA
>NW_006263380.1:537799-544808 GCF_000469605.1 Apis dorsata
TTCGCTTCACCGCCAGCTGATGGGATAACCTTGTTGCTCGAGACGCTTCGCGGTGTCCAATTGGCCCAAAGTTCACCACCCTCTTCCGGCCACACGGGCCCAAGAGTAGGAACCAGAAGAGCCGCTTTGGACGAGTTGGGTTGTGTCGAGTGTCTGGCCGCCTGCACCGAACGATGCACCGATGCACCGAGGCTCCTAGTGCAAGCTCAACCCGGTCTTCTTGCTCTGGCAGTTTGTCTGACTAGTAGCTTGAACCGGTCTCGAGTCCTAGCTCTCCAGGTAACAATCGTCACTTCCGTTCCGAGTATATCGCTTGGATACTGTTAGTCAAAAAAGAACTGAACTGGAATCGTACGTGGAATCTTACTCTCGTTTCGTGTTTCTTATGGGTTTACGATTCTCTCGCCTATCTCGCGTTATCATTTCACAAACACTTTAATCGTATATTAATATTAGTTCTGTGTTTTTTTTTATTCTGTGTTCATTCCGGATCTTTCGATTTAATCTCGTGATAAAATAGGAGTTATTACATTTTGAATCTTTTATGATTTATCGCTTTTATCGTTTTGCAAATAAATTCGCGTGTAATTCTAAAATTAAATTCTAACTAATTCGCGATTAAAATTGATCGTACTTTTCGAGGAATGTAGGATTAAAAAGAATTGAAAAATTATAAGCAAACTCGATGGGGATAGTAGTGGGTCAAGTTTCTGATGATGCGCACGTTTCTTAGATGTTACATCTGACTCATTCAGATAGTCGTAAACGCGCGTTTCCAGCAAACTCGGTCCACTTGATGGCCGGGGCCCCGTTATTTCGAGAACGTACACTTGTCAAGAACCAGTTTTTATCATTTATCCAAACGTTATTCGGCTAGCTTCATTTGCAAAACTCATACACGCCTTCAGACTTTTTCGCTACCTTTTATTCTCTACCGTCCGAGGAAGTGCACTTTGCCAAGCATCGCGGTTACGATCAGATGTTGACTAACCGAACTGGATAATTACTTCCACGGCACGTGATCACGGACTTATAGCGTTGGAAGAATATAATGAGAATAAAGAGATCTTTATCCGGACGGTGTGGAGGAACTGTTGATGAGATTTAATTGTTGACCACCGATATTACTAGGAAAATCTACAATTTTTATTTTTCACGTAACGTTTTTACGTAACGATTAATTAGGCGCTAATTTTATTCATTATAATAATGGGAAAATATATAAAATTAAATAAATATATATGTATTATATTTAACATTTTTCTCGAAATTGTTTGTCGATCTTCCAGTTGTTGACCAAGATATGTCAAACGCCAGGTGGTCACGCGGTAGTTTCGGAAGCTGTCTCCACCCTTAGGTTAAAATATGGCGAAGGTGGAAGATTTCGTTTCCTGGCTGGCGCTCTCTTGGCTCCCAGAGCAGCGATTGCACTGAGAGTGGCAGGAGTTTCGTTCCTTAACGCCTTCCTAAAGTCTGCACCGCGAACACAAACCAGATTATACATTCAGGTAACTATATATGGAATATATTGTGTAACTATATATGGAATATTTATCGTTATCTCCTCGATGATGTTTACGACGAGTAATGCTCGCTTTGTTCGCCATGCAGGCCGAAGCCTGCGAAGCTGGTCTAGAGCCGCAGGTCCTTCAAGAATGGCTGAAAGAATTGGACGGCAGGGAAGAGGATACTTTGAACGATCTTCTACATAAGGAGGTTCAGAAATGGTCGCACAACTGCGTGGATGTGGACGCCCTACAGCGACGTGTCGTACGTGCCGAGGAAACTTGTAGGATACTGAGCAAAAAGGTTTCGGCTCTGCAAACGCAGCTTCAACAAATGCAGTTGGAGAAGTTGAACAATTATAATAACCTAGAGGACCGTGAGAAGTTGACGAAACAGTCGCCGAAAATGTCCTCGAACGCGGAAGACGAGGGCATCAGCTCGTCGGAGAGATCGAGTAGCCCGGAGAATACGAAGCATCAATCTCGAACGAATCAAAAAGTAAACGTGTCTCCGGATAATGATCAGGAAACCACGATCGATGACGTGATCGAAGAACTGAGGATTATCGTGAAGGATGCGGAAGAAGAGATCGGAGACAAAAACCGGGAACAGAATCGAATAGATCACGCGAATCCGAATTTTTATAACGAAAATTCTTCGAAAATTAAGTTACATAGAACCGATTCGAAAGTTTCTTTGAACAATTCCGACACTTACATTTACGACAAGGTTTTAAAGAGAGATCATCAAACGGATATCAAGATTTCTGTGTCGAACGCGGGCTCCAACATGTCTCAGAGTGTGATCAAAGGAGAGCAGGTGACTTATTTTGGTAACGATCGAGATTATAGTATAGATTCGAACAGTGATAAAAGAATGAATGGCGAAAAACGCAGAGTTTCGAAATCTTCCTCGGTGGAAGGAAGCGTGAAGATCGTTGTGAAGGGACCTGAAGTCGAGGAAGCAATCGTTCCAACTATTCTACATCCTCAGCCACCTAGAAGATCGCCGCCTTGTTTGTCGGCTATCATGGCAGTAAGGCATTGTGACTTTATCGATCAAGAAGAGCCGTTCAATTCTCACGATGAAGATATAGAAGACGAAACCTTGGGCGATGGTAGTGATTCTCTCCTTAGCGCTTCTCGACTCAAGTACAACAGTAAGAACCAGACTTACGAGGAACGGATTAAAACCGAGGTTGATCATTTTCAAAAACAGTGTGATAGGAAAGAAACGGAGAATAACAATGATGGTAAGATGAAGAAAAGCTTCAACGATCTTCGACGTTTCGGTGAAAGTGAAATAAAGGATAAGAAAACAACGAGGAATTATGAAACATCGTGCAATGCGAAAAACAAAACGACGAATGACTCTAAATCGAACAACAGGCATTTGGACGGTGTATCCCAAAGACATAATTCGAAATACAGAAGCGAAGTGGAAAAAAGAAAGCTTCTTCGTAGATCGGCTAGTCACGATTATCTCGAATCAAGCGCTTCCAGTTCGCGATCGAAAAGATCTAATAAAAGCAGAATAGAAAGTCACATTAGGAAATTCGAGAGTCTGAATTCCTTCGACGAGCATCGAAGTCTCCAGAGTTATGAGAGACACGGTAGCTCGGAAAATCTAAGCAAGCAAGAACAATTCTTTGGAGAAGAGAATTCGAGGAATAGAATGCGCAGATCAGAATCCTTTCACCATGTATCTTATATCGCTAAAAAAGACCAGTGTTCCTCGCAAGGTGGAAGCGACAGTGGTTTATTTTATGTCACAGATTACAATCTTGAACCTCTAATAACGCGAAAACCAAAATCCATTGAGGCACCAAAATCTCCTAATCTATTAACCAAATCTTTGGATAGAATTGATGAAGGTCTGGATTCGATGATCGATATTGTGATCATGGAAGAGAAAAATCAATGGAATTCGAACAAATATCAATCCAAGACGAAAAAGTCTCGAGAAGAAAGGACACTCGTTAAATCGAAATCGAATAGATTAGAAGAATCAAAAAGTTGTTGCGAATTGGAATCCAAGGGGAGGAGAGAAGAATCAAAGAATAAACATTTGAAAAACGATGAATTTTATTCCGGACATGTAAGCAATAAGCAATTAAGAAGTGATGAATTGTACGAAGAACAAAGAAATCGAGAATGGAATAAGCTAAACTCTTCAAATAAAAACAACGAATTAGATTTTGATTGTACTCCAATGATACTAATAAAGAATGGAGTGAGACACAATTCGTTCAGTCAAAATGAAAATATTGGTAATAGATTTTTAAATAAATCAATGGATTCAGGGATTTTCGCTGGACGAACTTATGATACATTTGGATTAGGAAAAAGTCGATTTAATGCTGGAAAATATTCGGGAAATCAACAGATAAAAGAAAGTCCAATTGGAAGACGAAACACAGCTTCTTCTGCAAATGGAAATCGTGCAAAAGTTACTGATATTGTTTCAGGGCTTTATTAAAAGTAATTTTTAAATAATTAGGATTAGATCATCTAGATCCTGTTCATATCCTCATAGCCTACGAGGTATTGTATATACTATATAATAGAATATATTCTTGTATAGAAATCATTCTAAATGTTTTTCTTTTTTTTTTAATTTTTAAAAATATTTCATATTTTTTTTTTTATATTCGATATATATAACTATCGAAATTAAAATATAATATAATTAAGTTTTTAATTTATCTCAATTTGAACGAATATAATATTTCAGTGCAATGTTATTAAGTATTATGGGCGAAGTTAATAATCTAATTTATATTGTAATTAACATTATTGATAAATATTTTAATATGATATAGATAAATATTTTGGTGATGGACCAATTATACAAATGTACCAATTGCAAAGTTTTTTATGTGTGGACTGTGCAATATATTCTTTTTTATATATAAGGAATACCTCTATAATTATATTGAGTTAAAAAAAAGACTGTAATTTATGAAACATAGATGTGCATAAATAATATAAAACGTAAATATTTACACAACATATTATTTATTTCTTAATTAAAAAATATGAAGAAAAAGAAAGAAATACATACAAAATTTCATTTATGTATACAAAGTTACGTATATTTACATCTTAATTAATGTCATGCACAATTTGTTATAAATTTTAATTTTTTAAATTTAATTCTATAATATTAGAAATTATTTAATGTTCTATGAAGTGCACCACTATTTAAAAAAAAGGTGTAAAAATAAAAAAAAAAAAATTCAAAGATACAATTTTCATGAAAAATGTTCATAAAAATCATTTTTCGAAAAGTTTGAAATGAATTTAATATAGATAACATTATTTATTTTTTAACTAGCTGTAGCATGTAACAATGTAGTTGTAACTTCATTAAGTTCTTGACATGAACGATTGTTTCGATGAATGATTTCAAGACTACTTAACATTAGTGGTTCATGTGATTTATCACGTGTTATTTCCAAAAGTTGTTGCGATGTTTTATCTAAAAGCAAAAAACGATTAGAAGATACAAATATATATGCATAACTTATGTTAACTTATATTAAATTAAATATAGAGATGAAAAATTAAAAGGAATGCGGATCTGGTTACTTATAGTATCTTCATACAGTTGTAAGAATAGGATATACGAATTATAAAGTAATGACGAGATCTATCCTATTATAAATATCCTATTATAAATGGATACTATCAAAAACTTAATGATGAAAAATACTAGCCATTTTTGATTATTATATTATTTTATATTATATTTATTTTATATTATATTACCTTGATGCGTCGATAATAAGTACAATAATTCATCTTCGGTAGAAATGTATTGAAATTCTTCTCCGCAAGCTCCTTTAAGTACAGCAATAACATCCGACCGCGGATTGTAAAAATACAGACCTTGTTTTCGATTGTTAAATTCATTTATCAATGTTGCTATACCCTATAAGCAATAATTATATTATAATATATATTTATCATATTTTATTATGTAATATTTAATTATTTAAAAATTTACTTTTGCAGCAGTAAAATCAGCTCCTAAAATATATCTGCAGTCAACTACAACTGGAACTTGACTAGAACCTTGTTTTATACCGGCATTGCCGACCGACTTTTTAATAAAATCTACAGCAGGAAAATATAAACTGTTTCCTGGTGTTACTAAGAGATAGTCAGCACCAGAAGTTGTCTAAAATGTACAATTCATATAAGTTAAGAAACAAAAAGTTATTGATTTTTCATTCAGTACTCACTGTACATTTGTCAACATGTATTGTAGGACGTGCAGAAGGATACAATAAGAATATAAGATTTGTTCCTACACCTATTAAAATTCCATATTCAACTCCAATAATTAAACAGAATAAGAAAGTAGCAAACATTGGAATCAAATCTTTTTTACTAGTTTTCCATATGAGTTTTACAACTTGATATTCAATCATGTATATTACTGCAGAGATAATAACTGCAGATAAGGAAGCTAGGAAAATAATATCTATTTAAAGATAACATTTAAAATATGAGAAGAATAAAGAAAAATTATATTACCCTTTGGTATAAAGTAAAAGTAAGGAGTAAATAGACTCAATGCTAATAATATTAATATTCCAGTGTATAAACCACCCATTGGCGTTTTTACACCACTAGCATGATTTACTGCAGATCTGCTAAAGGAGCCAGTCACTGGCATTGCACTTGCGCAAGATCCAAGAACATTACAAATACCTAATGTAATCAGTTCTTGAGTGGCATCTACTTTATCACCATTTGCAAAGGCTTTTGCTATTGCCACATTTCCAAGAACTCCAATTATAGGTACTAATGCTATGGACGCACCCAATTCTGAACACATTTCAATGAAATTTAAAGTTTCATTTTTTACTTGAGTAGAAAAAGGTGGCAATCCAAAAGATGGAAGACCAGATCTTACAGGACCAGTAAGAATAAATGGAGAACCATATTCAATAGAGTTCAATTTGTAGGCAATAGTAGAACAAATTATAACAATAACAGCATTTCTAGCTGTTGATAATAACCATATCATTTTCATCAATATTCTTTGATATTTATTTAGTTTATCATTGTTTGAATATAACTTGATATCTTTCATTTTCTAAACAGTAGAGATATTTTATTTTATATATTTATAACTATCTAACTATATATAATTAAATAAAATTAAAAAAAGAAAATATAAATGAAAATGCATTTATGTTACCCTAAACAATAATAAAATAGTGATACAAGAAAAACTCATCAAAGTATCCCACAATCTAGTCTGATGAATGTTCTGTAATACTTTTGTTAGAGTATCTAAGGTTCCTTGTGAAGAAATTTTTAATCCTAAAAGACCTTTCAATTGAGAAACTACAATTATAATGGATGTTGCAGAAGTAAAACCAACTGTAACTGGTATTGAAATAAAATCTATAAGTACTCCTGTAAAGGAATTTTGCAATTTCAAGTAAGTGTCAACACAGTATTTTTAAAAAATTTGTATTAATAACATT